>NC_047122.1:69533419-69833337 GCF_902500255.1 Thalassophryne amazonica
TGTCCCCCCTGAAACAGACCTGTCCGCCATCTGTCCCCCCCGAACAGACACTGTGACCGCCGTCTGTCCCCCCTGAAACAGAAACTGTGACCGCCGTCTGTCACCCCCAAAACAGACACTGTGACCGCCGTCTGTCCCCTCTGAAACAGAAACTGTGACCACAGTCTGTCCCCCCCGAAACAGACACTGTGACCGCCGTCTGTCCTCCCTGAAACAGACACTGTGACCGCCGTCTGTCCCCTCTGAAACAGACACTGTGACCGCCGCCTGTCCCACCCTGAAACAGAAACTGTGACCGCCGTCTGTCCCCCCTGAAACAGACACTGTGACTGCCGTCTGTCCCCCCCGAAACAGACACTGTGACCGCCGCCTGTCCCCCCCGAAACAGACACTGTGACTGCCGTCTGTCCCCCCCTGAAACAGACACTGTGACCGCCGTCTGTCCCCCCTGAAACAGACACTGTGACCGCCATCTGTCCCCCCCGAAACAGACACTGTGACCGCCATTTGTCCCCCCGAAACAGAAACTGTGACCGCTGTCTGTCCCCCCCGAAACAGACACTGTGACCGTCGTCTGTCCCCCCCGAAACAGACACTGTGACCGCCGTCTGTCCCACGCTGAAACAGACACTGTGACCGCCGTCTGTCCCCTCTGAAACAGACACTGTGACCGCCGCCTGTCCCACCCTGAAACAGAAACTGTGACCGCCGTCTGTCCCCCCCTGAAACAGACACTGTGACTGCCGTCTGTCCCCCCCGAAACAGACACTGTGACCGCCGCCTGTCCCCCCCGAAACAGACACTGTGACTGCCGTCTGTCCCCCCTGAAACAGACACTGTGACCGCCGTCTGTCCCCCCTGAAACAGACACTGTGACCGCCATCTGTCCCCCCCGACACAGACACTGTGACCGCCATTTGTCCCCCCGAAACAGAAACTGTGACCGCCGTCTGTCCCCCCCGAAACAGACACTGTGACCGCCGTCTGTCCCCCCCGAAACAGACACTGTGCCCACCATCTGTCCCCCCAAAACAGAAACTGTGACCGCCATCTGTCACCCCCGAAACAGACACTGTGCCCACCATCTGTCCCCCCGAAAGAGAAACTGTGACCGCCGTCTGTCCCCCCGAAACAGACACTGTGACCGCCGTCTGTCCCCCCCTGAAACAGAAACTGTGACCGCCGTCTGTCACCCCGGAAACAGACACTGTGACCGCCGTCTGTCCCCCCGAAACAGAAACTGTGACCGCCGTCTGTCCCACGCTGAAACAGACACTGTGACCGCCGTCTGTCCCCCCTGAAACAGACACTGTGACCACCGTCTGTCGCCCCCGAAACAGACACTGTGATTGCCATCTGTCCCACCTTGAAATAGACACTGTGACCACCGTCTATCCCCCTCTGAAACAGACACTGTGACCGCCGTCTGTCACCCCCGAAATAGACACTGTGCCCACCATCTGTCCCCCCGAAAGAGAAACTGTGACCGCCGTCTGTCACCCCCGAAACAGACACTGTGCCCACCATCTGTCCCCCCGAAAGAGAAACTGTGACCGCCGTCTGTCCCCCCTGAAACAGAAACTGTGACCGCCGTCTGTCACCCCGGAAACAGACACTGTGCCCGCCGTCTGTCCCCCCTGAAACAGAAACTGTGACCGCCGTCTGTCACCCCGGAAACAGACACTGTGACCGCCGTCTGTCCCCCCCGAAACAGAAACTGTGACCGCCGTCTGTCCCACGCTGAAACAGACACTGTGACTGCCGTCTGTCCCCCCTGAAACAGACACTGTGACCACCGTCTGTCGCCCCCGAAACAGACACTGTGATTGCCATCTGTCCCACCTTGAAATAGACACTGTGACCACCGTCTGTCCCCCTCTGAAACAGACACTGTGACCGCCGTCTGTCCCACCCTGAAACAGACACTGCGACCACCGCCTGTCCCACCCTGAAGCAGACACTGTGACCGCCATCTGTCCCACCCTGAAACACACACTGTGACAACCATCTGTCCTGGCCTGAAAACACACACTGTGACCGCCGTCTGTCCCGGCCTGAAACACACACTGTGACCGCCGTCTGTCCAACCCTGAAACAGACACTGTGACCGCCGCCTGTCCCATCCTGAAACAGACACTGTGACCGCCGTCTGTCCCGGCCTGAAACAGACACTGTGACCGCCGTCTGTCCCACCCTAAAACAGACACTGTGACCGCCGCCTGTCCCACCCTGAAACAGACACTGTAACTGCCATCTGTCCCACCCTGAAACGGACACTGTGACTGCCGTCTGTCCCCCCCCCAAAACAGACACTGTGACTGCCATCTGTCCCCCCCAAAACAGACACTGTGACCGCCGTCTGTCCCACCCTGAAGCAGACACTGTGACCGCCGTCTGTCCCGGCCTGAAAACAGACACTGTGACCGCCGTCTGTCCCACCCTGAAACATACACTGTGACCGCCGCCTGTCCCCCCCAAAACAGACACTGTGACCGCCGTCTGTCCCCCTCTGAAACACACACTGTGACCGCTGTCTGTCCCACCCTGAAACAGACACTGTGACCGCCGCCTGTCCCACCCTGAAACAGACAGTGTGACTGCCGTCTGTCCCGGCCTGAAACAGACACTGTGACCGCCATCTGTCCCACCCTGAAACAGACACTGTGACCGCCGCCTGTCCCACCTTGAAATAGACACTGTAACTGCCATCTGTCCAACCCAGAAACGGACACTGTGACTGCCGTCTGTCCCCCCCAAAACAGACACTGTGACCGCCGTCTGTCCCCCCCTGAAACAGACACTGTGACCGCCGTCTGTCCCACCCTGAAACGGGTACTGTGACCGCCGTCTGTCCCCCCGAAACAGACACTGTGACCGCCATCTGTCCCACCCTGAAAAGGACACTGTGACCGCCATCTGTCCCCCCTGAAACAGACACTGTGACCGCCGTCTGTCCCACCCTGAAACGGACACTGTGACCGCCATCTGTCCCCCCTGAAACAGACACTGTGACCGCCATCTGTCCCCCTGAAACAGACATTATGACTAGTGTGAGTCATATGTTTTTTCTTTGTCCAAACTTCAGTCATATTGGATTTCTTATTCTGATGTTATCTCTCACGTTCTTGTTCGCTGATCGATGTTTGTGGACTTCCTAGAGTCCCACTGTGTCCCTCACTAACTCACAGATGGATGTAATTGCCTTCAGCACAACACAGAATATTATTATCCTAGAAAGTTCCATCATCGTCCTCCATCTGTTACTTTATGGTTGAAAGATATCATGTTTTTTTAACTTGAAAAAAATCAAGTTGAGATTCAGACTGAGAACTGATCAATTTCTAAAACTGTGGTGTGACCGGAGGACTTTTGTGGCTGGGAAGGCAGTGGGATTGAACCCCGGACTGCTTGAACTAAAGACCAGAACTCTAGGTCAGCCAAAGGGGAATTCCCTGTTAGCCAAACTAGTGGGAACATCTTTTCAATTCGGACTTCACCTTGTTACATTCGTGTTTATTTTCTTATTGTTCTCTTATCAGTTCTCATGTAGTTTTGTTTCAGTGCTTGTTTTCTGATGGTTCGTTTTTCAGTTCGTGTTTCCTTTATCATTAGTTGTCATCATCAGTAATTCTCTTCACTGCTCACTTACACCTGTCTGTCTCATCCCGTCATCGTCTGTCCCGTGTCTGCACTCTGTTCCCTATGAGTTCACGCCCAGGTTTCTCCCTCTGATCACTGCACTCTCTTGACCTGCACTTCCTCATCTCTGTTAGCCACACCCCATTTTGTCTGTCATTTCCTTGCCCACATGTCGCTGCCTTTTCTTGCATCTCTTTTCTAGCTTGCTAACGCTTTCGTTTTTATTTTTTTTATTTTTATTTTATTTTAGCACCGTTGTCGTGTGTTCGCTGTTGTCGTGCGTTGCCTGTGCTGCTTCATGGCCTGTTTGGTGCCTTGATTGGGGCACTCCTTCTGCTGAATCACCTCTAAATTATTTACACATTATTCACTTTGTGTGTTTTTAGGAATCCGCTAGCTTAGAGCAGCTACTAGCTCTTAGCCGGTTTAGCATGGCGGCTTCTCCTGTCTCTCCCACACTTTTCTGCTCTGGGTGTGAAATGTTTAGTTATTCCTCGGCCTCCTTTAGCAGTAATGGCACTTGTAATAAGTGTAGCTTATTCGTAGCTTTGGAGGCCAGGCTGGGCGAATTGGAGACTCGGCTCCGCACCGTGGAAAATTCTACAGCTAGCCAGGCCCCTGTAGTCGGTGCAGACCAAGGTAGCTTAGCCGCCGTTAGTTTCCCTCTGGCAGATCCCGAGCAGCCGGGAAAGCAGGCTGACTGGGTGACTGTGAGGAGGAAGCATAGCCCTAAACAGAAGCCCCGTGTACACCGCCAACCCGTTCACATTTCTAACCGTTTTTCCCCACTCGACGACACACCTGCCGAGGATCAAACTCTGGTTACTGGCGACTCTGTTTTGAGAAATGTGAAGTTAGCGACACCAGCAACCATAGTCAATTGTCTTCCGGGGCCAGAGCAGGCGACATTGAAGGAAATTTGAAACTGCTGGCTAAGGCTAAGCGTAAATTTGGTAAGATTGTAATTCACGTCGGCAGTAATGACACCCGGTTACGCCAAAAGGAGATCACTAAAATTAACATTGAATCGGTGTGTAACTTTGCAAAAACAATGTCGGACTCTGTAGTTTTCTCTGGGCCCCTCCCCAATCGGACCGGGAGTGACATGTTTAGCGACATGTTCTCCTTGAATTGCTGGCTGTCTGAGTGGTGTCCAAAAAATGAGGTGGGCTTCATAGATAATTGGCAAAGCTTCTGGGGAAAACCTGGTCTTGTTAGGAGAGACGGCATCCATCCCACTTTGGATGGAGCAGCTCTCATTTCTAGAAATCTGGCCAATTTTCTTAAATCCTCCAAACCGTGACTATCCAGGGTTGGGACCAGGAAGCAGAGATGTAGTCTTACACACCTCTCTGCAGCTTCTCTCCCCCTGTCATCCCCTCATTACCCCATCCCCGTAGAGACGGTGCCTGCTCCCAGACCACCAATAACCAGCAAAAATATATTTAAGCATAAAAATTCAAAAAGAAAAAATAATATAGCACCTTCAACTGCACCACAGACTAAAACAGTTAAATGTGGTCTATTAAACATTAGGTCTCTCTCTTCTAAGTCCCTGTTATCAATTATATAATAATTGATCAACATATTGATTTATTCTGCCTTACAGAAACCTGGTTACAGCAGGATGAATATGTTAGTTTAAATGAGTCAACACCCCCGAGTCACACTAACTGCCAGAATGCTCGTAGCACGGGCCGGGGCGGAGGATTAGCAGCAATCTTCCATTCCAGCTTATTAATTAATCAAAAACCCAGACAGAGCTTTAATTCATTTGAAAGCTTGACTCTTAGTCTTGTCCATCCAAATTGGAAGTCCCAAAAACCAGTTTTATTTGTTGTTATCTATCGTCCACCTGGTCGTTACTGTGAGTTTCTCTGTGAATTTTCAGACCTTTTGTCTGACTTAGTGCTTAGCTCAGATAAGATAATTATAGTGGGCGATTTTAAAATACACATAGATGCTGAGAATGACAGCCTCAACACTGCATTTAATCTATTATTAGACTCTATTGGCTTTGCTCAAAAAGTAAATGAGTCCACTAACCACTTTAATCATATCTTAGATCTTGTTCTGACTTATGGTATGGAAATTGAAGACTTAACAGTATTCC
This sequence comes from Thalassophryne amazonica, assembly GCF_902500255.1. NCBI lineage: Eukaryota > Metazoa > Chordata > Actinopteri > Batrachoidiformes > Batrachoididae > Thalassophryne > Thalassophryne amazonica. The sequence goes on from NC_047122.1 coordinate 69,539,172, forward strand.
CTGAAAACTCCCTTCTGTCTGATCATTTCTTAATAACATTTACATTTACTCTGATGGACTACCCAGCAGTGGGGGAATAAGTTTCGTTACACTAGAAGTCTTTCAGAAAGCGCTGTAACTAGGTTTAAGGATATGATTCCTTCTTTATGTTCTCTAATGCCATATACCAACACAGGGCAGAGTAGCTACCTAAACTCTGTAAGTGAGATAGAGTATCTCGTCAATAGTTTTACATCCTCATTGAAGACAACTTTGGATGCTGTAGCTCCTCTGAAAAAGAGAGCTTTAAATCAGAAGTGCCTGACTCTGTGGTATAACTCACAAACTCGCAGCTTAAAGCAGATAACCCGTAAGTTGGAGAGGAAATGGCGTCTCACTAATTTAGAAGATCTTCACTTAGCCTGGAAAAAGAGTCTGTTGCTCTATAAAAAAGCCCTCCATAAAGCTAGGACATCTTACTACTCATCACTAATTGAAGAAAATAAGAACAACCCCAGGTTTCTTTTCAGCACTGTAGCCAGGCTGACAAAGAGTCAGAGCTCTATTGAGCCGAGTATTCCTTTAACTTTAACTAGTAATGACTTCATGACTTTCTTTGCTAATAAAATTTTAACTATTAGAGAAAAAATTATTCATAACCATCCCAAAGACGTATCGTTATCTTTGGCTGCTTTCAGTGATGCCGGTATTTGGTTAGACTCTTTCTCTCCGATTGTTCTGTCTGAGTTATTTTCATTAGTTACTTCATCCAAACCATCAACATGTCTATTAGACCCCATTCCTACCAGGCTGCTCAAGGAAGCCCTACCATTATTTAATGCTTCGATCTTAAATATGATCAATCTATCTTTATTAGTTGGCTATGTACCACAGGCTTTTAAGGTGGCAGTAATTAAACCATTACTTAAAAAGCCATCACTTGACCCAGCTATCTTAGCTAATTATAGGCTAATCTCCAACCTTCCTTTTCTCTCAAAAATTCTTGAAAGGGTAGTTGTAAAACAGCTAACTGATCATCTTCAGAGGAATGGTCTATTTGAAGAGTTTCAGTCAGGTTTTAGAATTCATCATAGTACAGAAACAGCATTAGTGAAGGTTACAAATGATCTTCTTATGGCCTCAGACAGTGGACTCATCTCGGTGCTTGTTCTGTTAGACCTCAGTGCTGCTTTTGATACTGTTGACCATAAAATTTTATTAAAGAGATTAGAGCATGCCATAGGTATTAAAGGCACTGCGCTGCGGTGGTTTGAATCATAATTATCTAATAGATTACAATATGTTCATGTAAATGGGGAATCTTCTTCACAGACTAAGGTTAATTATGGAGTTCCACAAGGTTCTGTGCTAGGACCAATTTTATTCACATTATACATGCTTCCCTTAGGCAGTATTATTAGACGACATTTTCATTGTTACGCAGATGATACCCAGCTTTATCTATCCATGAAGCCAGAGGATACACACCAATTAGCTAAACTGCAGGATTGTCTTACAGACATAAAGACATGGATGACCTCTAATTTCCTGCTTTTAAACTCAGATAAAACTGAAGTTATTGTACTTGGCCCCACAAATCTTAGAAACATGGTGTCTAACCAGATCCTTACTCTGGATGGCATTACCCTGACCTCTAGTAATACTGTGAGAAATCTTGGAGTCATTTTTGATCAGGATATGTCATTCAAAGCGCATATTAATCAAATATGTAGGACTGCTTTTTTGCATTTACGCAATATCTCTAAAATTAGAAAGGTCTTGTCTCAGAGTGATGCTGAAAAACTAATTCATGCATTTATTTCCTCTAGGCTGGACTATTGTAATTCATTATTATCAGGTTGTCCTAAAAGTTCCCTAAAAAGCCTTCAGTTAATTCAAAATGCTGCAGCTAGAGTACTGACGGGGACTAGAAGGAGAGAGCATATCTCACCCATATTGGTCTCTCTTCATTGGCTTCCTGTTAATTCTAGAATAGAATTTAAAATTCTTCTTCTTACTTATAAGGTTTTGAATAATCAGGTCCCATCTTATCTTCCTCATAGTACCATATCACCCCAATAGAGCGCTTTGCTCTCAGACTGCAGGCTTACTTGTAGTTCCTAGGGTTTGTAAGAGTAGAATGGGAAGCAGAGCCTTCAGCTTTCAGGCTCCTCTCCTGTGGAACCAGCTCCCAATTCAGATCAGGGAGACAGACACCCTCTCTACTTTTAAGATTAGGCTTAAAACTTTCCTTTTTGCTAAAGCTTATAGTTAGGGCTGGATCAGGTGACCCTGAACCATCCCTTAGTTATGCTCCTATAGACTTAGACTGCTGGGGGGTTCCCATGATGCACTGAGTGTTTCTTTCTCTTTTTGCTCTGTATGCACCACTCTGCATTTAATCATTAGTGATTGATCTCTGCTCTCTTCCACAGCATGTCTTTTTCCTGGTTCTCTCCCTCAGCCCCAACCAGTCCCAGCAGAAGACTGCCCCTCCCTGAGCCTGGGTCTGCTGGAGGTTTCTTCCTGTTATAAGGGAGTTTTTCCTTCCCACTGTCGCCAAGTGCTTGCTCACAGGGGGTCGTTGTAACCGTTGGGGTTTTTCTGTAATTATTGTATGGCTTTGCCTTACAATATAAAGCGCCTTGGGGCAACTGTTTGTTGTGATTTGGCGCTATATAAATAAAATTGATTGATTGATTGACTGATCCAGCCTCAGTCAGTCTGCATGTTGCGTCCAGCCTCAGTCAGGCTGTATGTTGCGTCCAGCCTCACTCAGTCTGCATGTTGCGTCCAGCCTCAGTCAGTCTGCATGTTGCGTCCGGTCTCAGTCAGTCTGCATGTTGCGTCCGGCCTCAGTCAGTCTGCATGTTGCATCCAGCCTCAGTCAGTCTGCATGTTGCGTCCGGTCTCAGTCAGTGTGCATGTTGCGTCCAGCCTCAGTCAGTCTGCATGTTGCGTCCGGTCTCAGTCAGTGTGCATGTTGCGTCCAGCCTCAGTCAGTCTGCATGTTGGGTCCAGCCTCAGTCAGTCCCTTGCTACTTGCCAGCCCGACACTCACTAAGAATAAGAATATTTCTAAAAGACTCACGTCAGCAGCCTTCTTATCAGCCACCTCCAGCTTCTCCTGAGCATCCTTCAGGGCCTCGGAGTACTTATCCAGCTCATCCTCTGTCCCTTTCAGCTTCTTCTGCATTTGTAGAAGTTCATCTTCATGCTGATGGTGAAAGAGGTAAAACACAAGGTCACACATTTCAAACTAAAGTGGAAGATACAAGAAAACAGTAAAAGGTGTAAATATAATGGTAGCTGGACTGCATTTATATCACACTTTTCCATCTGAAATCAGAAGCTCAAAGTGCTTTACAACAATGCCTCACACACACACACACACACACACACACACACACACACACACACACACACACACACACACACACACACACACACACACACACACACACACACACACACACCAATGTCAGGGTGCTGCCATGCAAGGTGCCCACTACACACCGGGAGCACCTGGGGGATTAAGGACCTTGCCCAAGGGCCCTTTGTAATTTTCTGATCTGGTGGGGCTTGAACCAAAGATCCTCTGGTCTCAGGCCCACTGCTTAACCACCTCCCCAGTATATATAACTCCACCTATTCTTGGCAGAATCTGTGGAGTTCATTTAAAGTTTTTTAGTTTCCTGGCTTTTAAACATAGTCCACAAATATTGTTGGCAAGAAGAGTGTTCAACTATCACTTCAATTCAATACAACTTATTTTATTTATACAGCACCACATCACAACAAAGCCGCCTCCAGGTGCTTCACTCGAGGAAGGTCTGACCTTAGTCAGGCGACAGTGGTAAGAAAAAAATCCCTCCGATGTCCAGGCAGAATTATGCCAGAAGCTTGTTGACAGCTACCAAGAGCATGTGATGAAGGTGCAGCTTGCTCAGCGACATTTAACCAAATATTAGTGGGGGTGTATGTACGAGGGGTGATTGAGAAGTTTTGAACCTGCCCCAGAAAAGCAGGGTGTGGTTCTGCATCTTTTGCATTCTGAGAAAACACCATTTCTCAAATGTGTGAAATTTTGACCCACTGAATGCAATGTTGAGAAATGCTGGTTTCTCAGAACCCCACCTGGTTTTTCTGGGGCAGGATCAAAACATCTCAGTCACCCCCCGTACATATATTTGAGCCTGCATGTATAATTTTGAGCCTGTGTGGATAAGAGAAGATCCCAAAAAATTACAATTTGTGCACCCACTTCTTGTTTTTGTAAAGCTGTTAATCATGTAGGTTGTACAGTCATTCAGTTCAAAGACCTCATTAAAAGCCCAAAATGACCTCGACATTCATGCTCACGATGAGTGTATGTAAACTTCCAACCACACCCTGCGTCCTACTGTGCCTTCATATTCATCATTGTTGTGGCAGTCTCCTGGTGATGAAGATGGCCTCTTGGCTGTATCCTGGATGGGACGATGGGCACAAACACGACTGAAAGGTCCCGTCGTGATGTGCACTGTTTCTGACAGGAGATGAACATGGTTGCTGGGTGACACTTCTGCCAGTCAGGATCTTGCTCTCTCTCCTCTGCTCTTCTCCTCTCTGTTGTGTTGTTCATCTGCATTTCTTCAAAGACTTCCACACCCATATAGATCTTTGCTTGCCAGCTGGTTCAGTCCCTCCTTTGTTCTTCTCAGGTCTAACAGTCTGTGGAGCAGCTGCTGTGTTTCAGGAGGTCCTTGCAGCATTTCTTCTGCCCTCCTCTGGACTCTTTTCCTTCACTTGGTTGGGAGTAGAAGATCCACTTGGGAAGTTTGCTGTCAGCCATCCTGATGATATGACTTACCTGCCAAAGCTGGTTCTTGATGGTGACAGATGCTGATATTGGTACGTAGTCTTCCCACCTGATTACATGTCATCAGGTAAATAAAGTAGAGTTAGACTGCATGTTAGATGATGCACTATAGATCTTCAGTGTAGGGAACAGAGTGTCCCCCCACAAAACACTCAACCCCAAACTGCTCTGCCCTGATGCCAGTCTGTGCCCCCTCCATACCCAGGTATGTGCAGTGACATTATCACGAAATGCAGGTGCGCTATCTTAGCAAAAACACAATAATTAGCTACTCCTTTAGTGGTTAGTACAGCACAATAAAATGAGGTGTGGTGCACTTGGAATTTTATGAGACTTGGATTCTAACCAGTAACCAAGTGGATGTCTTTGGTATCAGCTCTCTTTGGATGACCCTTGGGTACTGCTGGAATGAGTTTCTGTACTGAGGGAGATGAAGAGGATCACGTGCACTGTGACAGAGCTTCAGCTTTGACATTTTGACCATGTGGTGTGTGTTCATCATCCAGCATATACATGGCTGAGTGTTGTGGACCCCAGCACCTGCAGAACACGCCCACACTTTACCTGGCTGCAGTCGATGGATGATTACTTTGGAAAGTGGGATGGGCCAGTTGTGTGCCTGGTTGGTTGCTGTTGAAGATCCGAGGTGATTCTGTGGTGTAGTGTATTCAGTAACGTGGGGAACCCGCGCATGCTCCCCCACCTGACCAAGTGGCAGCCTGACACTAGGACTAAGGCAGATGCAGAAGTGCAGTACCTTGACTGGCCACTCGAGGTTGGCTCCAAAACAGAGCACTTTCCCACAGAAGTCTGCGTTAAAACCTCCAACATTAGAGCAGAAATAAACATACATATATACAGTCGCTGCACCTGACCTGTCTCTTGTTGTTGTTCTGCCCAGTGGCCCGTTTGGCCACAGTTTTTGGTTTTTTCATATCTTTGTGTTTTCAGTTGTTGGTGAATTCTTTAAGTGTTATTATATTCTGTATTTATTCAGTTGTTTCATTCTTTATGTGTATGTGTTCATTTAGTCATGTGTTTATCTGGTCTATGTCCTGGTGGGTTGGGTCCCTTTTCTTCCACCACTGCACCCACACCTGTCGGTGGTGTTGTCTTTCAGTTGTACTCCTTCACGTTTAAGTTTTTTTCCCATTGCTTTTTGCTGTTAATTATTATTCTTTGAGTGTTGTTCACTTCCTTATATCATTATGTTAGTTCTCTCACTCTTGCACTTCATTAACTCCTGAGTTGTGGTTTTATCATTTCTCCTCCTCTTCAGTTATGGTTGATTATAGTTTATTTTCTTTCTCTCCTGTTGTTCTTTTATTGTAATGGTTATTATCTGCTCTGTTCAGTTCATTGTTTCACCCATGTGAGTCTGCATCCCGTCTCCTTGTTTGTCACTCACCTGTTGTCGGTTGCAGCCGGGTTACTGCAGCACTTCCTTGTCTGTTAGTCAGCGCTGGTGTTGCAGACTGAATGGTTCCCCGTAAAAATTGGTCCACCTGCCGTCACTGCGCATGTGTCCTTTAGGACCACAGTCATTACTGACGCTCTGAAATGACGTAGGCACTGCAGCCTACTTTGTAGGTGTTGGTGTGTACTTGTGCAGGAACACAGATTGGCGGTTGTTGTTTGCCTTGTGGCTTGTCCCGTTTGTACAGGGTTGCCACAGTGGATCCAGCACAGATCCACAGTGGGATGTGACAAGTTTTATACCAGATACCCTTCCTGATACAACTCAGGTCTGTGTGTTTCTCCTGGGAAAACTGAGACACCCCCCCAAACCACCACATCCACCAACCCAATTTACTGGTTATCTAATCAGTTTTCTTTTTATGTCACTAAGCACATTAGGAAAAAAACAAAAATGAAAATGACTATCTGATAATTTCTAATTTCAAAGAAAGATTGAGATCTGAATGATGACCAAAGCCTTTTCCACATTTTTTAAACAATTTAAGTAAAAAACAACAAAAAAACAAACACTTCTGGGGTATCATGATTGTTCCTTATGCTGCGCACTGTGCTCACAGCATAATCTGATGCGTCTGTGGTGATGGCTATGGGGGCGTCCGGCGATGGATGAGCCAGCATTGTTGTGGAAGCTAAGGTGACCTTGGTGTCTGAGAATGCTGTGTCTCTCTGCTCTAACCAATCCACCATATGCTTGAGCACTTTCCTCTTTAGGGCCTTGTACAGGGGACGCATGACTGCAGCAGCTTTGGGAATGAAGCAGTGCTAAAAGATTACCATTTTCAAGAACTCCTGCAGGGCTGGCACTTTCGTTGGTTGTGGGAGAGTCAGAACTGCTTCCACCCTAAATGGGAGTAGCACAGCCTCATCTTTTGTGACTTTGTGTCCCAGAACGTCGATGGTGGTCAACCCAAACTGGTACTTTAGTGGGATTGATGATTAGTCTGTGCATGCTGAGGCATTCAAAGAGTTTCCACAAGTGGGACAATTGTTCCATTTGGGAGGAGCTGACCATGAGGATGTCGTCTAGGTAGACGAAGAGGAAAGGCAGGTCCCGTAGCACTGAGTCCATGAGGTGCTGGAAAGACTGGGCTGAACGTCATTCTCAGGAACTCAAACAGTCCAAAAGGGGTGATCACTACTGTTTTGGGGACTTCCCATGGGTGGACAGTTTAAGAATATGATTCCTTCTTTATGTTCTCCAATGCCGTATACCAACACAGGGCAGAGCTCTATTGAGCCAAGTATTCCTTTAACTTTAACTAGTAATGACTTCATGACTTTCTTTGCTAATAAAATTTTAACTATTAGAGAAAAAATTACTCATAACCATCCCAAAGATGTATCGTTATCTTTGGCTGCTTTCAGTTATGCTGGTATTTGGTTAGACTCTTTCTCTCAGATTGTTCTGTCTGAGTTATTTTCATTAGTTACTTCATCCAAACCATCAACATGTCTATTAGACCCCATTCCTACCAGGCTGCTCAAGGAAGCCCTACCATTAATTAATGCTTCGATCTTAAATATGATCAATCTGTGTTTATTAGTTGACTATGTACCACAGGCTTTTAAGGTGGCAGTAATTAAACCATTACTTAAAAAGCCATCACTTGACCCAGCTATCTTAGCTAATTATAGGCCAATCTCCAACCTTCCTTTTCTCTCAACAATTCTTGAAAGGGTAGTTGTAAAACAGCTAACTGATCATCTGCAGAGGAATGGTCTATTTGAAGAGTTTCAGTCAGGTTTTAGAATTCATCATAGTACAGAAACAGCATTAGTGAAGGTTACAAATGATCTTCTTATGGCCTCAGACAGTGGACTCTTCTCTGTGCTTGTTCTGTTAGACCTCAGTGCTGCTTTTGATACTGTTGACCATAAAATTTTATTACAGAGATTAGAGCATGCCATAGGTATTAAAGGCACTGCGCTGCGGTGGTTTGAATCATATTTGTCTAATAGATTACAATTTGTTCATGTAAATGGGGAATCTTCTTCAGAGACTAAAGTTAATTATGGAGTTCCACAAGGTTCTGTGCTAGGACCAATTTTATTCACTTTATACATGCTTCCCTTAGGCAGTATTATTAGACAGCATTGCTTAAATTTTCATTGTTACGCAGATGATACTCAGCTTTATCTATCCATGAAGCCAGAGGACACACACCAATTAGCTAAACTGCAGGATTGTCTTACAGACATAAAGAGATGGATGACCTCTAATTTCCTGCTTTTAAACTCAGATAAAACTGAAGTTATTGTACTTGGTCCCACAAATCTTAGAAACATGGTGTCTAACCAGATCCTTACTCTGGATGGCATTACCCTGACCTCTAGTAATACTGTGAGAAATCTTGGAGTCATTTTTGATCAGGATACGTCATTCAAAGTGCATATTAAATAAATCTGTAGGACTGCTTTTTTGCATTTACGCAATATCTCTAAAATTAGAAAGGTCTTGTCTCAGAGTGACGCTGAAAAACTAATTCATGCATTTATTTCCTCTAGGCTGGACTATTGTAATTCATTATTATCAGGTTGTCCTAAAAGTTCCCTGAAAAGCCTTCAGTTAATTCAAAATGCTGCAGCTAGAGTACTAACGGGGACTAGAAGGAGAGAGCATATCTCACCCATATTGGCCTCTCTTCATTGGCTTCCTGTTAATTCCAGAACAGAATTTAAAATTCTTCTTCTTACTTATAAGGTTTTGAATAATCAGGTCCCATCTTATCTTAGGGACCTTGTAGTACCATATCACCCCAATAGAGCGCTTCGCTCTCAGACTGCAGGCTTACTTGTAGTTCCTAGGGTTTGTAAGAGTAGAATGGGAGGCAGAGCCTTCAGCTTTCAGGCTCCTCTCCTGTGGAACCAGCTCCCAATTCGGATCAGGGAGACAGACACCCTCTCTACTTTTAAGATTAGGCTTAAAACTTTCCTTTTTGCTAAAGCTTATAGTTAGGGCTGGATCAGGTGACCCTGAACCATCCCTTAGTTATGCTGATATAGACTTAGACTGCTGGGGGGTTCCCATGATGCACTGAGTGTTTCTTTCTCTTTTTGCTCTGTATGCACCACTCTGCATTTAATCATTAGTGATTGATCTCTGCTCCCCTCCACAGCATGTCTTTTTCCTGGTTCTCTCCCTCAGCCCCAACCAGTCCCAGCAGAAGACTGCCCCTCCCTGAGCCTGGTTCTGCTGGAGGTTTCTTCCTGTTAAAAGGGAGTTTTTCCTTCCCACTGTCGCCAAGTGCTTGCTCACAGGGGGTCGTTTTGACCGTTGGGGTTTTTCTGTAATTATTGTATGGCTTTGCCTTACAATATGAAGCGCCTTGGGGCAACTCTTTGTTGTGATTTGGCGCTATATAAATGAAACTGATTTGATTTGATTTGATTTGATTTGACAGGGACTTGGTGGTATCCATGGGCAAGGTCTGCTTTCGAGAAAATGACCATGCCTGCCAGGTGTGCTGAAAAGTCCTGGATATGGGGTACTGGGTAGCAGTCTGGTGTTGTGGCATCATTAAGTCAGCGGTACTCTCTACAAGGGCACCATTTGCCGCTGTGCTTGGGCAACATGGGAAGGGGGTGATGCCAACAGGCTGTTGGAGCAGTGGATAATGTTGAGGCATTCCATGCCATCGAACTCTGCCTTGGCAATGCTGAGCTTGGCTGGGTTGAGACTACTTGCCCGGGCGTACACAATGTGGTGCTCCACTCTGTGCTTGGCAGCGGAGGCTGAAAAGGTCAGTTAGCGTGAGTCTGGGTAATTCCCAGACTAGGAAGTGAACTGTCAGCCTGTGACAGCTAAAAATGGTGGTTCAATCCAATGCCAGTCTTGACATCCACCAGCAGTCCCTATGAGCACAGAAAGTCTGTGCCCAGGAGGGAGACGGCAACCTCCAGTCCACAAGCAAGCAGGATGCTCCTTGGCATGCCTGTGTCACACAGTAACTGCCACCCAGAGATGGTATTTTGGGTGAACAGCAGACTGTCTGTGCAGCTGACACTCATGGCCACTACTGAGCGCCAGCCCCGATGGTTCCCTTGTGCTTGAAGGTGCAGGATGAGCGGCAGCACCTGGCTTTGGCTCCGAATGTAGCGTGATAGAAGCAGAGACCGGTTTCAGAACACTGCCGGGACAAGATAGGTGCCATTGCCATGAGTGCTGCCTCCGCTGGTGGCGTCACCGGTTTGTGGAAGGTGCAGGCTGGGGCGGCCGCGGTCATCTGTGCAAGGGTGAGTACTACAGCAGCCATGCTGTGGTCTTGGCTGGCCGGAAAAAAATTTATCCGCCTCCTTTGCCAGCGTGCAACAATTGGTGATAGTGGTGTTGGCCAGAGATGCCATCAGCTGGGGATGGAGTTACTGCAGGAAGATGTGGGTGAAGAGAAAATCCTGCTTGTGTTCCCCCAGTAGTTGTAACATTCTGTCCATCAGCTTGGAGGGCTTGCTGTCCCCTAATTAGTGCAGGGAAGAAGCACACGGGCTCTCTCTACATTGGAAAATTGAAAAGTCTTTAAGAGCTGAGCCCTGAGGGTTGCATATTTATCTGTTGCCGGGGGATTTTGCAGGAGAGTGACCAGTCTTGTTGCCGTGGAACTGCTCAGGGCCGACATGACATAATAATACTTTGTGTCGTCTGCGGTGATCTCCCACAGTGCAAACCCTCTGCACCTCTGTTTGGGTGAACCAGGCTGCAATGGACGGCTCTCAAAACTTGAGGAGCTTCAACGACACCGCATTTGCTGTCATGACTGCATTGGAATATCCTTCAAAAATGTTGAAAAGACAGGCATCGGGGTCACCAGTGTAGAAATGGAGGTAGGTTAAAGAAAGAGTGACAATTTCTACATTTCAACAACGCATCTCCGTGTCACTTTATTTATTGAAAACATTCACACACACACAGACTTTATAAGCAGGCTCGGCCGGGCTCCTTACTCCACAGGGGTCCTGACCGTAAAACATCAACGCGCCGGGCCGGTTGGTTGTACACACAGCAGGGGCAGACCTCTGTCTGTGCCTGTCACAATGCTGCGAATACTCAGAATCCAAATACACATTGTTGAGCCAGCTTTGAGAACATACATCATACATCGCCCTGCAAGGGTCCTGCTGGGAAATCAGCGATGTGCCCATCTTGGCTTGTTAACATGTATAAAGCAAGGGACACAGTGTAACTGCCAGTAGTGGAACATTTATGTGCAATGGTTAACATATAGAACTGGACATGCATTGCAACCACAGGTGAAGATCTGACTTGGTGACTTGTGTCTGAACAGTACCTTGCGTGGGGCGTGTGTGCCACATCATAACCTTTAGCAGTATCATCAAACTTCACTTTGTGTGGAAATAATTTAGCACGTTGACCCATTTGCTGGAAGTGCACTAGCAGTCAAAAAATTTAGACACACTTGTGTCCAAACATTTGACTGCTAGTGCACTTTGACAAAAGGTTTGACTTCATTTGCACCAAGGATACAAAGAAATGCATCCATCTTTCAGTCATGGCTGAAAGTGCCAAAACAACAACAACAACAACAACAAAACCCCCAACAAAACCGTCAAACTGAAGCAGAAAGAAAGTGATTAACACAGCTAGTAAACACAAGTGACCACAGATCCTGTGAGGAAGGACTTGAGACAAATTTCACAGGAAAGAAATGAGTTAGTTAAGAAAAACTCTGGTGATAACAAAGAAGAAACCTCAAGCAGATCAGACTCAGAAAAACAGAAGAAACAGGAAAAAAAAACAGAAACAGTCAGTCACTGAGATAAAAGGCACGCAGTCGGTGCAACAGGCAGGGTGTTCTGACGTCAGTCCGGCACCCTGCGGTTCAGGGTCCACATCCATTCAAGGTCTTGTCAGTTCCACTTTAGTACTTAAGTGGTTTTCATCAAATGCTGTGTGAACGCTGACCCTTGTGTATGTCATATGTAAGATCTCATGAAGCAAAATGACTAATTTTGCCTACCAAAATTAATACAAGCAATAAGATTAGTTATAACCACAGAAATAAAGGAATTTTCATAATTACACGATTTCAACACAAAGTACAGATTGTTAATTTGGTGAAAAACCACACGTTTAACTCTTTATAGGTGAGCTCACATGACCTCCACCCTTATCTTTCAGATTTAAAGAGGCTTTAACCCATAGCCCTAGTGTTCCTCTGACCACAAACTCAGACTGAAACACATTTGACCACAAAAGCATTGAGTGGTTGCTGTGACATTTAGAAGGCTCTATCAGATTGCTCACTGGCTAAAGTCCTAATTCATATCATGCCTGACCTGCTTGCTCCTCTCCTCTGCTGCTTTCTTGTCTGCTTCAGCCTGTTCTGCCTGGTCCAGGGCATTCTCCTTGTCCAGCTTCAACATCAGCATCTTCTTTTTGATGGCTTCCATTTTGGTGGTGAGCAAACGGCCACAAAGAGCAGAGAGTGGGTAAAAAAGGTGCAGCACCAAAGAGCTTGGAAACTGGTGGAGACACCAGACCCTGCACGGGATCGTATTTATATGAAAGGACACTCCTACTTCCCTACAAGGTGCTTGATGCCTCACCAGCCTGGATCCTGCACAGAGGGGTTGGGCATCATGCAGCCTCAACACAGAACTAAAAAAAAAAAATCCTCCTCAGTTTCCGTGCACTCCAAAGGATTTCTGCTAGTTCAATTCTGATGTTTGTTCAAAGATGAAAACCCGAGAATTAAGAAAAGACAAAAAAAAAAAAAAAAAAAAGATTGCATGTGAAGTAAGTGTAGTACTGCAGAAGGATGTACTAATATGCTTCATATTCTGCATGAAGTCATGCATACAGCTGTACACAAATGTTACTGAATCCTAACTGAAAAACAGTATCTGAAGTGGAACTACAAGTATTACCTCAGCAATAGTAAAAATAATGTGTATATTGACTTTTAGTGTGAGCCAGAGTTGAGGTCAAACAGCACAATAGAAAGTGATGCAGGCACAAATGCTGCACTGCAACCTGACTCCATCACCTGGCCTGCAGTGCCTATAAGGGGATTTCTCCAGGGGCTGGTTGGGGTCTGAGCGTGGGGGACCGGGGGGGTACTATGCCAGTTATTTCTCAGCTTGGGTATTAATAACCAGCTCTTGGCTGACATTGTACAAAGGATTAGAATGAAGGATTGTTTCTGGATGCTATAATACCCCAAAACAAAGTACCAGCACTGAACTACTGCAGTATTCCAAGAAAGTTGACAGTACTGAAATACTGCAGTATTCCAAGTCAAAGGATATGTTGTGTACTTGTCATGATTTGGGGTTGGAGTGGCACAGAAGGTGGTAGGAAGCAAATGCAGACCCACAGACAAAGGCTTTGGGTTATTAAAAAAAGACGATCTGGTAAATTGACACAGGGTTCAATACACAGTGAAACAGTCAGTGTGGCAGAGAGACAGACAGATGTGGTGCGGAGGTGTAGTCCAAAGACAGGCAGGGTTCAGGAACACGGTGTGGTGGATATCAGAAGCTGAGACTGAGGCGAGGTCAAAAACAAACAGATTCCTGGTACACGTTGAGGTGTAGTTGAAGGGCAAAGACAGAAGCAAGGTCAAAAACAAGCAGGGTCACAAAACAGGCAGGCAATTAAACAAAGGCAAGGCAGGGCAGGGACGACGAGGAAGAGTATGATGAACTGACGGGGAAGTGAACTGAAGCTGCTTAAATAAGAGAGGTGATAATTAGAGGAAATAGACACAGGTGTGGAGAACATTCAGGTAGGAGGCATGGCCAGATGAAACAAAGATGAGGGAAGCAGGTGCAAGATGGTGCAGTGAGAAAAATGCAAAGTGAACATGACCTGACAAAAAGATGAACCAAAAATCACAGTGATCAAAATAAAACATCAAAACTCAAGACCTCATACATAAGAAAAGATAAAGAAGACCCAACGTACCTGAACAAGGAATAAACCAGAAACCAAATATAAGAACTGAAAAAGATTGACATGAATAAAAGGTTAAAACAAAACAAGAGTGCAACACACAAGTAGCAAAAGAGATGATAGAAAATATGACTAAAGATTACACAATAGAAAAACAATAGCTGGACAGAAACTACAACTGAACAAACCACATGATGAAGGTATGATCAAATCAAATCAAATCAATTTTATTTATATAGCGCCAAATCACAACAAACAGTTGCCCCAAGGCGCTTTATATTGTAAGGCAAAAGCCATACAATAATTACAGAAAAACCCCAACGGTCAAAACAACCCCCTGTGAGCAAGCACTTGGCGACAGTGGGAAGGAAAAACTCCCTTTTAACAGGAAGAAACCTCCAGCAGAACCAGGCTCAGGGAGGGGCAGTCTTCTGCTGGGACTGGTTGGGGCTGAGGGAGAGAACCAGGAAAAAGACATGCTGTGGAGGGGAGCAGAGATCAACCACTAATGATTAAATGCAGAGTGGTGCATACAGAGCAAAAAGAGAAAGAAACACTCAGTGCATCATGGGAACCCCCCAGCAGTCTAAGTCTATAGCAGCATAACTAAGGGATGGTTCAGGGTCACCTGATCCAGCCCTAACTATAAGCTTTAGCAAAAAGGAAAGTTTTAAGCCTAATCTTAAAAGTAGAGAGGGTGTCTGTCTCCCTGATCTGAATTGGGAGCTGGTTCCACAGGAGAGGAGCCTTCGCTCTCAGACTGCGGGCTTACTTGTGGTTCCTAGGGTTTGTAAGAGTAGAATGGGAGGCAGAGCCTTCAGCTTTCAGGCTCCTCTCCTGTGGAACCAGCTCCCAATTCAGATCAGGGAGACAGATACCCTCTCTACTTTTAAGATTAGGCTTAAAACTTTCCTTTTCGCTAAGGCTTATAGTTAGGGCTGGATCGGGTGACCCTGGACCATCCCTTGGTTATGTTGCTTTAGACGTAGACTGTGGGGGGTTCCCATGATGCACTGTTTCTTTCTTTTTTTGCTCCTTATGCATCACTCTGCATTTAATCATTAGTGATCGATCTCTGCCCCCCTTCTCGGCATGTCTTTTTCCTGGTTCTTTCCCTCAGCCCCAACCAGTCTCAGCAGAAGACTGCCCCTCCCTGAGCCTGGTTCTGCTGGAGGTTTCTTCCTGTTAAAAAGGAGTTTTTCCTTCCCACTGTGGCCAAGTGCTTGCTCATAGGGGGTCGTTTTGACCGTTGGGGTTTTTCATGGTTATTGTATGGCCTTGCCTTGCAATATGGAGCGCCTTGGGGCAACTGTTTGTTGTGATTTGGCGCTATATAAGAAAAAAGTTGATTGATTGATTGATTGAAAGCTGAAGGCTCTGCCTCCCATTCTACTCTTACAAACCCTAGGAACTACAAGTAAGCCTGCAGTCTGAGAGTGAAGCGCTCTATTGGGGTGATATGGTACTACGAGGTCCCTAAGATAAGATGGGACCTGATTATTCAAAACCTTATAAGTAGAAGAAGAATTTTAAATTCTATTCTAGAATTAACAGGAAGCCAATGAAGAGAGGCCAATATGGGTGAGATATGCTCTCTCCTTCTAGTCCCCGTCAGTACTCTAGCTGCAGCATTTTGAATTAAATGAAGGCTTTTCAGGGAACTTTTAGGACAACCTGATAATAATGAATTACAATAGTCCAGCCTAGAGGAAATAAATGCATGAATTAGTTTTTCAGCATCACTCTGAGACAAGACCTTTCTAATTTTAGAGATATTGCGTAAATGCAAAAAAGCAGTCCTACATATTTGTTTAATATGCGGCAGTTGTTTAATTAAGGCAGTGTTCAAAAGCTAATCATTGGCACAGCATTGTCATTGTACATATATACAGCAAAATGTGTCCTCCGCATTTAACCATCTTAATTACAGTAAGACACAATCCAACCACTAGGGGCAGTGAGCAGCCACAATACACTGCCCGGGGACCAACTCCAGATGTAGAGACGCTGCCTTGGTCAGGAACAGACCCTAAATAAGCAGCTTATTGATTGTGGGAGGAAATGGGAGGAAACTCACACAGACACGGGGAGAACATGCAAACTCCACCCAGAAAGGCCGTGGGAATTGATCCCACAATGTTTCTGTAAAGGCTCTCAGTTAAGCTTGAATCTTTGACTGGACAGGGTTGCTTGACGGGAGGATGTCAGGTTAGCTTCTGCAATTTGAAGCGAAGTGTCCTTGCGTCAAGCAACCCCGTCCAGTCGAAGATTCAAGCTTCTCTACTTGATCCCACAACCTTCTTGCTGTGAGGCACCAGTGCTAACCACTAATCCACAACAGCGCCATCATGGCACTGTACAGTTACGCTAAGAATAGTGACGTCACATGAAAACTCTGTTTGGATATAATTTCCCCTCTATAGCGATACTTCAGGTGACATCGTGTCTGCCACCCATTGAGTGTATATGGATCTGGAAGCCTACAAACACCTTCATTGTAGGTTAGCTTAGAGAAATACTTTGCTTTTGTGGAACTATCTAGGTTCCGAATGTATTCAGGGACCACCGCATCACTTCCTGAACTTGAAGATGCCATACTCTCTCTCTTTCGTGGTATCAATTTACATGTGTTCTTGCCAACCACGTCCATGCACATGCGTTGTGACTTCAATGTTTGTAAACAACAAGCACTTTCGCGTGTCAGGACGCAGCCACTCATGGCGCTCGACAAACAACACCTCCGTGTTGGAAGTCTCACAGGACAAGTTGGAACATGCCCAGCTGTTAAACAATTTCTCTGATACTCACTCGACTGAAAAGCGATCAAAAGCTGCCTGAATCTTATGAATGGTTTCCAACACGGAGGTGTTTTTGTCCTGCCGTGCGATGAGCAGCTGCGTCCTGACGCGCGAATCCCTCCGCATGTCTTTCATTACAAAATCTCCTTTAACAGTGGAATGTACCGATAAAGTGCTGATCCCGACCTCTTCTGAAACTTCTCTGCTAGTCACACGACGTCCTGCATCAACAGAGCCTTAAATTTGTAAGTGATCAGCTCCTTTCAGCCTGTTGATGGCCACTTGGGGCGCAGTGCGCCCTCCGACGCTGTGGGCCATCCTTAAAGCAGCAGTAACAATCCTTAATCTCTCTGAAGCCCATAAAATTTCACTGAAAGCCAACCGAATCTTCGAAATGGTTTCCAGCTGGTTGTCTGGCAGAGTTTCTGAAAAAATTTTAATGCAACAAAACGGCAGTCCTTCAGACATTCTTCTGACAATGAAAAAACGACGAGAGGGGTGGACCACTGCTCACACAAAGCCTGCTCACAGGCAAATGACGCAACCGACAGGCGTGAAAAAACTCACACATGCGCATGAAGGTTCAAGCTTGGCTGATGCAATCACACATGATTCAAATCCATATGGTTTTTGAAAAAAATAAAAAGGTCGGATACTTTTCCTCACAGACCTCATATATAATTTATACAGCCATTTTTTAAAATAATACAATACATACTTTCTTATTTAGTGTATGAATCTTTTTATTAAAAAAAAAAGCTTAAAATCCAGGAGGATTTTAGGCATAATTTTTAAAAATAATGACATCATAAAAATAAATAAAAATAAGTAATAATATATTATTAACTATTATTACTACTGTTAACTATTTTTTGAATGTATTAGACTCTGATCATTATTATGTGCAAAAAAATGACTACAAAAATGGACTTTTAAGGTTTTTTGTTGGGAGGGGGTTCGAGCCCTTGCACCCAAGGTGTGTGTGTGTGTGTGTGTGTGTGTGTGCATGCAGCTGCATTTAGTTTGCGGTGTGTTCTTATCCCCTTTTTGTTCTCAAACAGTGACACAGATTTATTATGTATTTAAAGTGAATCAGTGTGTTCGTGTATTAAAACGACTTTCTCGCTAGATCTGGCGACTTTTCAAACCACCTTGATGACGTTTTTTTTCTCAAAAGCAACTCGTGACAAATCTATCTACTTTTCTGGCTTCATTGAGACATTTCTGGTGTTTGGTGACTCAGAAGTGAAAGCACTCACTGAAAACTCTTACTTGAGGTGCAGATGAAGAGGCAGGAGACTCAAAATGACTAAATACTGTGTCACACACTCCTCTTGCAGATGTCAGAATTTTATTAAGTTAACGTTTCGGCCTGTAGCCTTTGTCAGATCATTTTTCTGTTCTTTGGGTAATGAAAGGAGAAGCCCAGGTGTTTTGAGGCCTGTCCTTCATGAGTGGGTGGATCACAGACAATCACACCCAGTGTGATAAAAAAAAACTACAAAAATATACAAAATATATTTACAATATAATACAATTAATTTACATACACAATACACAATGTACAGAGTAATTTTATAGAAAACATCTTAAATCAAAATCAATGTTTAGTCCACGAGGGGACATAGTCTTAAGGTGGTAGATCAGTAATGTTCTCTTTGAGAACTTCCACGTTCCCACCTCTAGGGGGCAGTTTTACCAGTTCAATGCCAATGTATTTTATTAATGAGGAGATTGGATGATTAAATTCCACAAAGTGCACTGCCACGGGGGAATTCATATTTTTGCATCTGATGGTACTTCTGTGCTCTCCAATCCGTGGTTTGGGTCGTCTGTACCCACATGGACATGTAAAAAGGTAAATAAGAGCTATAACCCCTCTGACGGCGGTGACCCTTCCTCTATGAGGATGTTTAAAACTATCGCAGCGATAAGTGTAGTTACACTGGCAGCAAACACCACAGCCACAGTTTCCATCAGGAACACGAGCTAAAGTGGTTTGTTCTGGAGGAAGATATGAACGAACAAGTCTGTCTCTAAGGTTTCTTCCTCTTTTATCCACCACCAGGGGTCGCTCTTTGAAAACATCCAATAATGAAGGGTCAGATTGTAATATATGCCAATGTTTTATCATTTTGAAAAAACATTCAGAACTTTTTGAATACACAGTAGAGAACACAACACGATTTTTCTTTTTGGGAGGACTTTACAAAAAGGTCAGCTCTTGATTTTGACTTCATCTTTGTGGCAGCGTTTCCTTTTTATAGCCTCTGTGTTCAAAATTTGCCATAATTTTGTTTAATTTGCTCTCAAAATCTTCTTTTTTGTGGCAGATTCTTTTTAATCTACAAAACTGGCTGTAAGGTAAACTGTTTTTTAATGTAGCAGAAGATTAGAATCAGCTCTTAATAAGGAGGTTTTTTTTTTTTTGCTGTGGGTTTTTTGTACAAATCTGCGTACAGCTGATCCTCCTCTCTTATGATCAGTAAGTCCAGAAAGCTTGCAGTGTTGATCAAAGCCAACTGAAAATGTCAGAAATGGAGAACATGAGTTCAAGTAATCCAAAAATGTATCTAATTTAGATTTAGAGCCTTGAAACAAACAAAAAATATCATCCAAATTTCAACATTTTCTTTAAATTAATTCTCATTGGATGAAGTTTTCCTCAAATAAACCCATGTACAAATTACAGAAAGACAGAGAAAATGGACTACCCATGGTTACACCATGTTTTTGTATATAAAAGGTGTCCTGAAAAATCCAATAGTTATATTTCAGAATTATCCCCAACATTTCCAGGACTGAATCCACAGAAGGACCCTCAGCATTAGAAACAGAAATAAAATGTATCAATGCCTCAATGCCGCCATCATGAGGTATAGATGTATACATAACGTCAAATGAAACTAAATAACATCCAACCCCACTAGGATTGAGGTCAACCTGTTCCGTAATATATATCATGTGTCCAGTGTCCTTTATGAAAGAGGGCAAGACTTCAGCAACAGGTCTTATAATGCTGTCTATAAATATAGACAGGTTGGATGTGAGAGAGCCTATACTGGCTACAATCGATTGACCTGGTGGATTTTCCAGACTTTTATGTATTTTAGGCAATATATAAAAAGTTGGAATCATGGGAAAGTCCACCTTAAGAAAGTTGTATTTATTTTCAGATATCTCACCATTCTGTAAAAGAAGGCTTGAAGCTTCATGAATAGAGTTCTTGAAGGTTATAGTCGGGTCTCTTAGAAGTGTTTGATAAAAACGTCCAAACGTCGTTTGGACAGATGCTGCAGATCAATAGATGATTAGATGATTCATTTGGCTGAGAAGAAGCATTGTCAAACAAAGATTCACTGAAGATAATCTCTTCTCTTTGTTGTTGGTTGAATTTGAAAAGTCTCTGGTCCATGCAGGCAGCATTCTGCATTTCTGGCTGCATAGACATCTTGCTTTTGGGTGCTATATGCAGGATACAATAATTTTACAATTTTGAAGAAGAATCTGCAAAAGAAAAAAAAAAACTTGACGAGTTTCTGCAACTGTAGATCCCAAAATTGTCACTCACATGAGGCTGTTTTTCACAGGCTGCAGTCACAACATGCATGTGCTGTCAAGAAAGTTCCGAAACTCACAACGACACACACACACACACACACGCACACACACACACACACACACACACACACACACACACACACACACACACACACACACACACACACACACACACACACACACACACACACACACACACACACACATTACATTTTTTGTCCTGGATAATCAGACAAGCATTAATCAAATCAAATCAAATCAGTTTTATTTATATAGCGCCAAATCACAACAAACAGTTGCCCCAAGGCGCTTTATATTGTAAGGCAAGGCCATACAATAATTACGGAAAAACCCCAACGGTCAAAACGACCCCCTGTGAGCAAGCACTTGGCTACAGTGGGAAGGAAAAACTCCCTTTTAACAGGAAGAAACCTCCAGCAGAACCAGGCTCAGGGAGGGGCAGTCTTCTGCTGGGACTGGTTGGGGCTGAGGGAGAGAACCAGGAAAAAGACATGCTGTGGAGGGGAGCAGAGATCAATCACTAATGATTAAACGCAGAGTGGTGCATACAGAGCAAAAAGAGAAAGAAACACTCAGTGCATCATGGGAACCCCCCAGCAGTCTACGTCTATAGCAGCATAACTAAGGGATGGTTCAGGGTCACCTGATCCAGCCCTAACTATAAGCTTTAGCAAAAAGGAAAGTTTTAAGCCTAATCTTAAAAGTAGAGAGGGTGTCTGTCTCCCTGATCCGAATTGGGAGCTGGTTCCACAGGAGAGGAGCCTGAAAGCTGAAGGCTCTGCCTCCCATTCTACTCTTACAAACCCTAGGAACTACAAGTAAGCCTGCAGTCTGAGAGCGAAGCGCTCTATTGGGGTGATATGGTACTACGAGGTCCCTAAGATAAGATGGGACCTGATTATTCAAAACCTTATAAGTAAGAAGAAGAATTTTAAATTCTATTCTAGAATTAACAGGAAGCCAATGAAGAGAGGCCAATATGGGTGAGATATGCTCTCTCCTTCTAGTCCCTGTCAGTACTCTAGCTGCAGCATTTTGAATTAACTGAAGGCTTTTTAGGGAACTTTTAGGACAACCTGATAATAATGAATTACAATAGTCCAGCCTAGAGGAAATAAATGCATGAATTAGTTTTTCAGCATCACTCTGAGACAAGACCTTTCTAATTTTAGAGATATTGCGTAAATGCAAAAAAGCAGTCCTACATATTTGTTTAATATGCATATTAAAGGACATATCCTGATCAAAAATGACTCCAAGATTTCTCACAGTATTACTGGAGGATTAATGTCGAGGGCTGGTTTGTTTTTTGGGACGGCTTGCAGCAGCTCCTCTCCAGCGGGCAGCACCCAAGGCGACCGTCCATATCATCTATATGCCAAGAGGCGGCTGTGCGAGAAGATCAGAATGTGGCCAATTCCTGGTGTTTCCATCCAGATGTGTTAAAGAACACAGCAAAGCACCTTTTGTATCAAACATCATTTTGACAGAAATGTTTGTGTGGCAACATCTTCCATTTAACCTAAGCAGCAAAGACTGTACAGGTTTCTTTTTTGTTTGTTTGTTTGATAATGACATTTTTTATCATTTACAAAGAAGGTTCACTTGTGGATCATACAGTAGTGTTCAGAATAATCGTAGTGCTATGTGACTGAAAAGATTTGAGTATATTTCTTATTGTTACATGGGAAACAAGGTACCAGTAGATTCAGTAGATTCTCACAAATCCAACAAGACCAAGCATTGATGATATGCACACTCTTAAGGCTATGAAATTGGGCTATTAGTAAAAAAAAAAGTAGAAAAGGGGGTGTTCACAATAATAGTCGTGTGGCATTCAGTCAGTGAGTTCGTCAATTTTGTGGAACAAACAGGTGTGAATCAGGTGTCCCCTATTTAAGGATGAAGCCAGCACCTGTTGAACATGCTTTTCTCTTTGAAAGCCTGAGGAAAATGGGACGTTCAAGACATTGTTCAGAAGAACAGCGTAGTTTGATTAAAAAGTTGATTGGAGAGGGGAAAACTTATACGCAGGTGCAAAAAATTATAGGCTGTTCATCTACAATGATCTCCAATGCTTTAAAATGGACAAAAAAACCAGAGACATGTGGAAGAAAACGGAAAACAACCATCAAAATGGATAGAAGAATAACCAGAATGGCAAAGGCTCACCCATTGATCAGCTCCAGGATGATCAAAGACAGTCTGAAGTTACCTGTAAGTGTTGTGACAGTTAGAAGACGCCTGTGTGAAGCTAATTTATTTGCAAGAATCCCCCGCAAAGTCCCTCTGTTAAATAAAAGACATGTGCAGAAGAGGTTACAATTTGCAAAAGAACACATCAACTGGCCTAAAGAGAAATGGAGGAATATTTTGTGGACTGATGAGAGTAAAATTGTTCTTTTTGGGTCCAAGGGCCACAGACAGTTTGTGAGATGACCCCCAAACTCTGAATTCAAGCCACAGTTCACAGTGAAGACAGTGAAGCATGGTGGTGCAAGCATCATGATATGGGCATGTTTCTCCTACTACGGTGTTAGGCCTATATATCGCATACCAGGTATCATGGATCAGTTTGGATATGTCAAAATACTTGAAGAGGTCATGTTGCCTTATGCTGAAGAGGACATGCCCTTGAAATGGGTGTTTCAACAAGACAATGACCCCAAGCACACTAGTAAACCAGCAAAATCTTGGTTCCAAACCAACAAAATTAATGCCTCTCAGATGCGAAGAAATCATGAAAAACTGTGGTTATACAACTAAATACTAGTTTAGTGATTCACAGGATTGATAAAAAAGCAGTTTGAACATAATAGTTTTGCGTTTGTAGTGTCAACAGCAGATGCTACTATTATTGTGAACACCCCCTTTTCTACTTTTTTTTTTTTTTTTTTACTAATAACCCAGTTTCATAGTCTTAAGAGTGTGCATATCATGAATGCTTGATCTTGTTGGATTTGTGAGAATCTACTGAATCTACTGGTACCTTGTTTCCCATGTAACAATAAGAAATATACTCAAAACCTGGATTAATCTTTTTAGTCACATAGCACTACTATTATTCTGAACCAGTGATGCCGGTAACGCGTTACTCTAGTCTAACCACTTTTTTTAGTAACGAGTAATCTAACGCGTTAATCTTTCCAAATCAGTAATCAGATTAAAGTTACTTCTCCAAGTCACTGTATGTTACTATTATTTTTGCATTGTGGGTCGATAGCAGCATTAAACTTGGTCCGTGGGCAGGAGGTCAGGGTTCGACTGAACTGCCCACTTTAAGCGAGCTGTGAGCTTTTCATCCGTGGTTTTCTGCAGCAGCTATGACTCGTCCTCACCTCTTAAAGCATGGTGACAACAGCACACCTGCACTGAGCTTTACAAAGATATTTTTATGCTTTTTTTTCTCCTTTATTTAGAATTCTGAGCTGAGCCGCTCCGTATCTGCTCGTCAAAAACAGGTGATCCTCCACGACGTGTCAACAACTAACACTATTTACCACTTAAATGCACCTAAACTCTCTTTCTGAGGACCACATGATGTGAAAACACAATAAAACTTTCTTACCCGTAAATCTGGTCATGTTTTCTGCATAAATAAATGTTATCCATTCTTTGTGCTCAAACGCCAAAGCAGGGGCGAATCCAGATGGAATGGGGGTGTGGGGCAAGGATGTGCCCCCCACAACACCCCTAGATTAAAGGTCCAGTTTTGAAGTCGTTTTTTTACTACAACTACTAATACTACTTAAAATAATAATAATTTCAACAAGTAAAATGTTTAGAGAGAATTTAAATGTTAGAATGAATGTAATAGTTACATTTATAAACAATGTAGGTTAGAAATTCCAAGTTTTACTGTTACAGTGCTGTCAACAGTTAAATATGAGGTCAAGAAAGAGGTCTTTATTTTACTTTTTATAAAACAAGTATTTATTTTCATTGAAGTCAAGAAAGGGTGACTATAAAGTGAGTTTTGGCAAAACAAGTATCATTGTCATGTTGGGGTGGCAGAGGGTTGTTGTCGGCAGCTTGGGAAAGTAACTAAAAAAGTAACTAGTAATCTAACTTAGTTACTTTTACAATTGAGTAATCAGTAATTGGATTACTTTATCAAAGTAACTGTGGCAACACTGTTCTGAACACTACTGTATGTGTGTCCATACAGATGTGCTCAAAGGATTACATACCCGGGCAGATTTTTTTAGTTTTTTTTTTTTTTTTGGCTATTTCACAGAGAATATGAATGACATAATAACTTTTTTCCCCTCGTGTTTAGTGATGGTGTGAAGCCATTTATTGTCAAACAACTGTGTTTCCTCTTTTTAAATTAAAATAACAGAAACTACACAAATGACCCTGATCAAATGTTCACATCCCACTGTTCTTCATACCGTGTGTTGCCCCCTTTAAGACCACTGACAGCTTGGAGTCTTTTGTGGTCGAGGCTCTCTGATGGTGAAGCTGCCACTGAATGTGTCCTGAACTTTATTTACATCAATTATGAAGAAATACAAACCGTATGACATTCTGTGGTAAATCTGTGTGGAGTCGACATTTCAAAAAAAACCTGAAGAAGAAGAGTGAGGAAAGCCACCAAGACACCCAGACAACCCAGAAGTTACAGGCTCATGTGGCTGTGATTGGAGAAATTGTGCACAGTGTAAATTCTGCATTTTGTATCAGCACTCTGAGCTTCATAGTGGAGCAGAGAAGGATTTTCTGTCACCAGAACAGATCAGATCTAGGTTTGCATCTCAGATGGTTATTATTCAAAACACAGTGAGAATGACTGGTCAGGTATGACGTCAGCCATGCAAGGGCACTCCCAGTAATCCCAAAATGATTCTCAAGCCTATTGAGTGGAACATGATGATCAAACGCAGCACTAAGTTCTAACAGCACCAGAACCGTAGTGGTGTCCGAATCCACTGGAAGCAGAAGATCATTCACCACTTTAGTGAGAGCCGTCTCTATGGAATGATATTTTCTAAAAGCAGACTGCAGTGGCTCAAAGAGATTATTCTCAGTAAAATAGTCTACGAGCTGCCGTGACACCACTTTTTCCAGAATTTTAGAGTAAAATGATAGTTTTTCAATACACTAGGGTCAAGATTAGGTTTCTTAAGTAATGGTTTAAACACTGCAGATCTGAAACATTTAGGAACATTTTGAACTGCGCCATTTTTGTTCTAGACCTCTAGCCTTATGCTTGAGGTCACGCAAGTAATCATTGAACCAAGGTGACTGTGTTTTTTTGGGGCGGGGGGGGGCATGGTTTTAATAAAGGTGGTACAATCATGTCGAGTGTAGTTTTGAACACTGAGTTTAAACTATCCACAAGACTGTCTACTGATTGGGTATTTTCCAAAATGACACTACGACATCAGGCAGTCTAGCTTCGAGTTCAGTCTTAGTTGAGGAGTTGATGCATCGCCACAGTGATAAATAAGGTTGTTGTTCCACTAAACATGACAGTGAAAATGTAAACCTAATAAGTGAGTGAGGCATGATGTCAATATTTGTGACAGCAATACCATGTGTGAGACCCAAATCCAGGGTATTTCCACTAACGTGCCTCAAGTCCTGAATGCATTGCTGAAATCCTTGTACAGTATATCCATAATGTCCATAATGTGGACATTGGCCATGGTGGACAGGTTGGAGTGTGATTGATTGAGTGTGTGAACAGGTGTCTTTTATACAGGTAACAAGTTCAAACAGGTGCAATTAATGCAGGTTAAGAGTGCAGAATAAGAGGGCTTCTTAAAGAAAAATTAACAGGTCTGTGTGAGCCAGAATTGTTGCTGGTTGGTAGGGAATCAGATACTTATTTCATGCAATAAAATGCAAATTAATGATTTAAAAATCATACAATGTGATTCTTTGAATTTTTTTTTTTTAGATTCTGTCTCTCACAGTTGAAGTGAACCTATGATAAAACTTACAGACCTCAACATTCTTTGTAGGCGGGAAAACTTGCAAAATTGACAGTGAATCAAATACTTATTAGCCTCACTGTACCTGAAAAATGGTGCAGTCCACAAGTCATGACACATTCAGGAATCCAGGTGTGAGGTTCACTTTTAAGGCTGAAACACCACACCAGCGGTGGGCACAGTTCCGATAACATAATTATCGAAGATAACGTTTTCATTATCAGATTATCTTGTAAAATAATTTTAAAGACCATCAGCAGACTAATTATCTTCCAATGAATTTTTATCTGATAACTTTTAAACCGATAAACAAAGCTGAACAGTGACAAGCATTTTTAAAATTAGTTCAGCACCCACCTGTTAAAAGTTTTGTAACAGATGCACAGTTATAACCTTTGCAAACAGAAGAGAACTGCTTGCATAAAAAGCATCTCAGTCCTCTGCAGACAAAGGAAAACCAGACCCAAAAAGAAAAAAAAAAAATTTCCTTTAACACCATACTGATATGTTGGCAATATGACCCAAGTCATCCAGAGGCATACATCTTTAACTTATGGTTCAAATTTTAACCAAACTAATTTTGGACAAGTTATTTAAAATTACTGTCATGTCTGAAGTTGTATAAAGTAACAATATCAGATATATGTTTTAGTTTTAAAGTAATGTGTTAATTTTTAAGGTTTTGTGAGCACATGCTCTGCCCCGCAGTGCATTGAATGAATGAATTAATTTATTCAGCACGCACATAAACAAAACAAAATACCAACATAAACTCTTACTAACATACATAAAAAACAAACAAAAGAAAAATACAACAATAACTCAGTTTCTCAAATTAGGTGCAGCCGAAAGGGCATGGGCTGAAGCAAAAGCTTATAAACGCCCACCCCGTACACCGTACACCCATTACCATCCACAGTTAAATACACTCAAATAAGATAGAAATCAGAAAATAACATAACTAAACAGAATAGAACAATTTCATATTTACATTTACATTTTATATCTACATTAGAATATAGTTAGGTACTAACAATTGCATCAATGGCATTCCATTATTTTCAATTCATTTAAAGTTTAACTAATTTTTACCTTCTAAGCAATTACAAATAGTCTTGCACCCTGATCATTACTGACATAATGTCATACACCAAGTACTGTTCAATGTCTATACAATCGTCTACACTTCTTACTAACTCTATTAACATTTTTACTCATTTGTGTACTGTGCTAACATAATTTCTTTATATTTCTTTTTGAACTTATAAATGTTTCCATACAATTTAATGTGGTTATCCAAATGATTCCATAATTTAACTCCACATACCGACACACACCAACTTTTCAGAGTAGTTCTTACATAATTTACTATAAAGTTACCACATCCCCTCAATCCATACTGTCCTTCTCTCTTACAGAACAGTTTCTGTATATTATATGGCAGTTCATTTTTATTGGCTTTAAACATTAGTAATGTAGTATGAAACTTTACCAAATCAGTCATTTTTAATAATTTTGACCTGATAAACAATTCATTTCTGTGGTCTAGATATCCTACTTTATGCAAAATTCTAACTGCGCGTTTTTGTAATATAACGAGGGGATGAAGTGAACTCTTATAGTTGTTACCCCATACTTCTATACAGTAAGTTAAATAAGGCAAAATCAATGTACAATATAACACTCGAAGGGCATCATACTCCAACAAATATTTAACTTTATTAATAACTGCGAGACTTTTGGAAACTTTACTCTGTATATATCTAATGTGCTTTTTCCAACTTATTTTTTCATCTATTATTACGCCAAGAAATTTACATTCTGATACTCTTTCAATTTGAACACCATTTATACATATCTTTATCTCAGAGTTTACTTTGTAATTTCCGAAAAACATTATTTTAGTTTTATCTAGATTTAAAGATAATTTATTTGTGTCCATCCAACTTTTTAGTTTATTCAATTCCTCATTAATAATACATAAAAATATGTTTAAATATGTTTATGTTTGTGTCATCCGCAAATAAAATCATTCTCATCACTTTGGATATATTAAATATGTCATTTATATATAAATTAAATAACTTTGCTCCCAAAATTGAACCTTGGGGTACTCCGCATAAAATCTCCAAGTTATTTGATGTAAACTCACCCATTTTCACAAACTGCTTTCTCTCCGTTAAGTAACTCTGTATCCATTGCAGTGCAACTCCCCTAACACCATACATTTCTAATTTTTTAATCAAAATTGAATGATTAAGAGTATCAAAAGCTTTCTTTAAGTCTATAAAAATGCCAACTGCATATTTCTTTCTCTCTATAGTATTGGTTATCTCCTCTATGGTTTCAATTACTGCCATTGAAGTGGACCGCTTACTCCTAAAACCATATTGGCATTCATTAAGAATTTCATACTTTCCAATAAATGACTCTAATCTATTATCATATAGCTTTTCCAAAATTTTAGAGAATTGTGGGAGTAAAGAAACTGGTCTATAGTTTGTAAAAATGTGTTTATCTCCACTTTTAAATAGAGGGACAACTTTAGCCATTTTCATTTTGCTTGGAAATTTTCCCTATAAAAGATAAATTACAAATATATACAAGTGGTTTGACAATACTTTCTATTACTTTTTTAACCAGTATCATATTAATATCTTGAAAATCAGTTGAAGATTTACTTTTAAATTTTCTAACAATAGTAATAATTTCAAGTTCATCTACAGGAGAGAGAAAAAATGAATTTCTATTTCTCTTAATAAGTATTGGAGAATCAGGACCTTTACCAGAAATTTTATTGGCCAAATCTGGGCCAATATTAACAAAAAAATCATTAAAATGATTTACAGTTTCACTCATCTCATAGTTATCTTTATCCTTCTCAATAAAATAATCTGGATATATCGTTTTTCTCCTTCCATGCTGCATAAGATCTTTTAATATTCCCCAAACCTTTTTTGTATCACATTTATTCCTTTCCAGTTGTTTTCTATAATATAATTTTTTACTAGTTCTTAATAGCTCTGTTAGTTTATTCTTATATAGCTTATATTTTCTTTCAGCTTCCTTAGTTTTCAATTTAATAAATATTTTGTAAAGACTATTTTTCATTCTACAAGCATTCTGTAGACTTTTGGTCATCCAAGGACGTTCCACAAATCTTTTTTTACAACTATATTTCTTAATTGGACAGTGTGTGTCATATAATTCCATAAATATCTCCATAAACATTATTATGCATTATGGGTAGGATGATGTAATCTCAGTACGTCACGACAGGACAAATGCATTTCAGACACTCTGTTCAGGCTCCACGGACAACAGCATTAAACTCTAGTTCCTAAAACTCTCTTGTATATATTCTCTGTGTTTATAGTTGATTTTTTAATTGTGTTTGTTAAATTCCACGCATTTTAAATGTGAGCAGACAGGGATTATCTAGAATTTGTTTTGAAAGCCTCTACTGCCATCTAGCATCTACTGGCCAGTAGTGTTCATGGCAGTGTCTGGGGACCAGTAGATGGCAGTGTTCTATTTATTTTGATCCCGGTTATGTCAGATATAAGACTTGTTCTTCTCTCTGCTCCTTTTCATTCTGGTGATTGTGATGCTTTATTTCTGTTTTTTTTCCTTTTAAATGAATGAAATAAATATTAAAGAAAGAAAGAAAGAAAGATGATTGTCAAATCAAATTTTTGCTTTGCAAATGGCTTTTTTTTTTTTACAAATGAAGTTTAAAAACAAAACAACTGCATAATAATAATAATAATAATAATAATAATAATAACAACAACATTATTACAAGACAGCTCTGCAGTGTTTGCACAGGCACAGTGCGAATGGTTGGATGCTGCTTGTAGCTTTCAGCAGCAGGATAACCTCACGACGGCCGACCACAATAATATATCAAACAGGTTTGATTCTCATTCGACCATACGATCAGCGATCAGGAGGTGGTCGTCAGATGTTGACCGCAGCTTGATACTCCATGAACACTACACGATGCAGGACGCACGATTAACCTGAAACTTGGTCCAAAAAATTCCTGCATGAAAAATCATCTCGCACACTGTAAAGCACGTTTTACAACATCAAATGAAAAAAATTTGCGATGACACTTCCAGGGCACCGTAAAAATGCCAGTTTTTACAAATAAAAAAATGGAATATTTTACAAAAGCACACTTAAACACCAACACACGACAGATGTCACATTAACGTGTTGGTTTACATAATGAATGACTGAACCAATCAGTGTTTAGCAGAGGCACGTTTACCCAGAATCCTTTGCGATCTGTCTCTTTGTTACAAAACATCAGAATTAGTGCATTATTCAACATTAAAAGATATATGTTATATTTTAACTTTGTACAAATGACAGAATTGACATTAATGGAGTTATTCTATCGGTATTAATGTTATTTATAAATCAACACCATAACTCAATATGACTTTATTTTTTAAGACCTCCGCATGACCGGACCTTCATAATTGATAAAGGGCTGGCTTTACAGCTGCTCTCAGAGTGCCTCTGTGCTCGGAGGGCTGTAATAAACAAGAGCTTCCAGCAGGGGCAGACTGTTGAAAGAAAAAAGTGTGGTCTTATTGTTTGGGTCTGTTATTATTAATATTATTAGAAGCTATTAAATTTGTTTTACTAGTAGTTGTAAATGTGCCAGAGATATTAGAATTTATCTGTAACTTCCAATAAATTTTTGGGTGGTTTACTTTTTATTTTTATCGAAGATAACTTTTCAGTTATCTGATGATCTGTTATCGAAGTTAATTTTTTGGTTATCTGTGCCCACCACTGCACCACACACATTAAAAATATCGACGTGTTGAGTTCATGATGTGCCTCCAAAACACCCTTGAATCATGCTGGTACTCAAGCAGCAGCTTTGTGCCGTGCAGCCACATTACCTGCCACTGAACCAGCAGAGTACACTCACTCATGCCACAAGTGGAAGGTCCACACATCCTGAATCATTGCTTTGTCAAGTGGACACTCCTCCACTCATCACAGCACACACGAATGTTAGTGAATCAATTCAAAGACATGAGTTACTTTTCTGTCATTGTTCATTATTGATGCAAATTCTGTGGCTGTGTTGCTCTGTTGGATTTTAGTGCTGCATTTGATACAATTCCTCACAATTTTGGAATATGTGGTTGGGGTCCCTTCTGGCTGAGGTGTGTAGCTGACCTCCAGTGGTGGGATAAAGTGAACAAGCAGTGAGCAGCAGTGGAGCTACTTGAAGGAGAAGCAGAGGTGTGTTGCCTGAAGAGCTAGACGTCTGGCAAATTCTAGTCAAGAGCCAGATACCAAGGTCCAACCTTCATGCTCACAGAGACCGGAGTCATTATGGGATGAAGCTGTTATGGTTAGAGGTCTGGACAGGACCAGACTGTTACAGGTGATGGACTCAAACACTAGGGAGCAAGAACCAGAACAGGTTGTGAATGTAAAGAGCTTTATTTACAATAATAAATAACTGAGGTGCTGAGCTGGAGGAAGCCTGAGCCGAGACCGGGCCCACATATAGTGGTGGAAGTTCTGGAGCTGCAGAGCACACAGGGACAGATTTAGGAGTCTGAGAACGAGCTGGAGCCCTGGAGTATATGGAGCTGGAACCGGAGCCAGGAGGGACACAGAGAGCTGAGGACAAGGAACTAGGAGGACAGAGGAGAACAGAGGTGAGTGACTGCACTCGTAACACTGGAAGCCCTCAACACAAGAGATCACTGTAGGCTTAAGGCAGGAACATTCACAGTTCATGATTTGTCCTCAGAGGTCAGAGGTCAGCTGCTGCGCGTCTTGTGACGCAGTTGCAATTAAGCTAGTCTTTAGAAATGACTTGGTAAGTTCTTAGTGGTTCTGCATCAGAGCTCATACAGTTCTTGGAAAACAGTTCTTGGTACTAGTTCTTGGAAACAGTTCTTGATACTAGTTCTTGGTCATGCACAGTTACAAACAGGAGCAGCCTGAGAACGGGATGTCACAGACATGCAGGAACTTAGCTGAACATTGGCAGAGCTGTGCGCTCTGAGGCTGAGAGCAGATGAGTTCCAAAGTGATGTCGTGCCGAAGGTGGCGTGGGAGCCAGGAGCATACAGCGTGGAAGCCACGCAGGAAAGTGTCTGGAAATGCCAAAAGATCGAGCTCTAATACGGGAGTTAGAGGTGGGCAGGTTACCTTGAGATGAGCTGCGGGAAGCTCAGATGTCAGAGTGCTTGGAAGTGTCAGCGTAGACAGAGTCATGGATTTCTCACGGAAGGCTCACGGAGTATCATGGAAAGTCACAGAAGACTCTCGCGGGTCAGGGTCACCGAAGACTCTGGCGAAGATTGAGCTCAGAGCCGGGGTTTAAGTAGCCGGCTCATGATCAGGAGCTCATGAGCATCAGGTGCAAGGAGATGATGAGCTGCAGGTGTTCCTTGGCTCTGCAGAGCGCCACCTGGAGTGAAAACAGACTAACTACAAACAAGAGGTTAGAAAGGGCAAGGACAAAGGCAGACCATGACAGAAGCAGGACCAGTCTCAGGGCTGGATCCAGAGTGAACATCTGACAGATGCATTTTTGCCCAATGATAAAATAAAAATCGTATGCGTCTTGTTATTCAATATTATTCATTCTTTTATTCGTGTGCAACATACACTGTCACACTTCTTTTAATATATTTATTATACTTCATGGACCATAGTGAACACTTCTTATTTGGAGAAATATGATGTCCTAAAAAAACAACACTATAACAAAAATTGACTGTAAACAGGATCAAATTTATTGTCCAAATCTTTCAATTATACCTGAATCTATATACGATTTTTTTCAGTTGATAAAATCAATAAAAAGATGACTGCATATATTCTTAATTTTTTTTTTTTTAATTATTTTTTTTATTTATTTTTTTTAGCACTGTTGTCGTGCGTTACCTGTGCTGCTCCACAGCCTGTCTAGTGGATTTTTATTTTGTTTTAGCACTGTTGTCGTGCGTTGCCTGTGCTGCTCCACAGCCTGTCCAGTGGATTTTTATTTTTATTTTATTTTATTTTTTAGCACTGTTGTTGTGCGTTACCTGTGCTGCTCCACAGCCTGTCCAGTGGATTTTTATTTTTATTTTATTTTATTTTTTAGCACTGTTGTCGTGCGTTACCTGTGCTGCTCCACAGCCTGTCCAGTGGATTTTTATTTTTATTTTTTTATTTTTTTGGCGCTGTTGTCGTGCGTTACCTGTGCTGCTCCACAGCCTGTCTAGTGTCGGATTCCCTGTTTGGGAATCCGCTAGCTTAGCGTAGCTACTAGCTCTTAGCCGTTTTAGCATGGCGGCTTCTCCTGTCTCTCCCGTACTTTTCTGCTCTGGGTGTGAAATGTTTAGTTATTCCTCGGCCTCTTTTAGCAGTAACGGTACTTGTAATAAGTGCAGCTTATTCGTAGCTTTGGAGGCCAGGCTGGGCGAATTGGAGGCTCGGCTCCGCACCGTGGAAAATTCTACAGCTAGCCAGGCCCCTGTAGTCGGTGCGGACCAAGGTAGCTTAGCCGCCGTTAGTTCCCCCCTGGCAGACCCCGTGCAGTCGGGAAGGCAGGCTGACTGGGTGACTGTGAGGAGGAAGCGTAGCCCTAAACAGAAGCCCCGTGTACACCGTCAACCCGTTCACATCTCTAACCGTTTTTCCCCACTCGACGATACACTCGCCGAGGATCAAACTCTGGTTATTGGCGACTCTGTTTTGAGAAATGTGAAGTTAGCGACACCAGCAACCATTGTCAATTGTCTTCCGGGGACCAGAGCAGGCGACATCGAAGGACATTTGAAATTGCTGGCTAAGGCTAAGCGTAAATTTGGTAAGATTGTAATTCACGTCGGCAGTAATGACACTCGGTTACGCCAATCGGAGGTCACTAAAATTAACATTGAATCGGTGTGTAACTTTGCAAAAACAATGTCGGACTCTGTAGTTTTCTCTGGGCCCCTCCCCAATCAGACCGGGAGTGACATGTTTAGCCGCATGTTCTCCTTGAATTGCTGGCTGTCTGAGTGGTGTCCAAAAAATGAGGTGGGCTTCATTGATAATTGGCAAAGCTTCTGGGGAAAACCTGGTCTTGTTAGGAGAGACGGCATCCATCCCACTTTAGAGGGAGCAGCTCTCATTTCTAGAAATCTGGCCAATTTTTTGGGATCCTCCAAACTGTGACTGTCTAGCGTTGGGACCAGGAGGCAGAGCTGTGGTCTTATACACCTCTCTGCAGCTTCTCTCCCCCTGCCATCCCCCTATTACCCCATCCCCGTAGAGACGGTACCTGCTCCCAGACCACCAATAACTAGCAAAAATCTATTTAAGCATAAAAATTCAAAAAGAAAAAATAATATAGCACCTTCAATTGCACCACAGACTAAAACAGTTAAATGTGGTCTATTAAACATTAGGTCTCTTTCTTCTAAGTCCCTGTTGGTAAATGATATAATAATTGATCAACGTATTGATTTATTCTGCCTAACAGAAACTTGGTTACAGCAGGATGAATATGTTAGTTTAAATGAGTCAACACCCCCGAGTCACACTAACTGTCAGAATGCTCGTAGCACGGGCCGGGGCGGAGGATTAGCAGCAATCTTCCATTCCAGCTTATTAATTAATCAAAAACCTAGACAGAGCTTTAATTCATTTGAAAGCTTGTCTCTTAGTCTTGTCCATCCAAATTGGAAGTCCCAAAAACCAGTTTTATTTGTTATTATCTATCGTCCACCTGGTCGTTACTGTGAGTTTCTCTGTGAATTTTCAGACCTTTTGTCTGACTTAGTGCTTAGCTCAGATAAGATAATTATAGTGGGCGATTTTAACATCCACACAGATGCTGAGAATGACAGCCTCAACACTGCATTTAATCTATTATTAGACTCTATCGGCTTTGCTCAAAAAGTAAATGAGTCCACCCACCACTTTAATCATATTTTAGATCTTGTTCTGACTTATGGTATGGAAATAGAAGACTTAACAGTATTCCCTGAAAACTCCCTTTTGTCTGATCATTTTTTAATAACATTTACATTTACCCTGATGGACTACCCTGCAGTGGGGAATAAGTTTCATTACACTAGAAGTCTTTCAGAAAGCGCTGTAACTAGGTTTAAGGATATGATTCCTTCTTTATGTTCTCTAATGTCATATACCAACACAGAGCAGAGTAGCTACCTAAACTCTGTAAGGGAGTTAGAGTATCTTGTCAATAGTTTTACATCCTCATTGAAGACAACTTTGGATGCTGTAGCTCCTCTGAAAAAGAGAGCTTTAAATCAGAAGTGTCTGACTCCGTGGTATAACTCACAAACTCGTAGCTTAAAGCAGATAACCCGTAAGTTGGAGAGGAAATGGCGTCTCACTAATTTAGAAGATCTTCACTTAGCCTGGAAAAAGAGTTTGTTGCTCTATAAGAAAGCCCTTCGTGAAGCTAGGACATCTTTCTACTCATCACTAATTGAAGAAAATAAGAACAACCCCAGGTTTCTTTTCAGCACTGTAGCCAGGCTGACAAAGAGTCAGAGCTCTATTGAGCTGAGTATTCCATTAACTTTAACTAGTAATGACTTCATGA
This sequence comes from Thalassophryne amazonica, assembly GCF_902500255.1. NCBI lineage: Eukaryota > Metazoa > Chordata > Actinopteri > Batrachoidiformes > Batrachoididae > Thalassophryne > Thalassophryne amazonica. The sequence continues at coordinate 69,575,314 of NC_047122.1, forward strand.
CTTTCTTTGCTAACAAAATTTTGACTATTAGAGAAAAAATTACTCATAACCATCCCAAAGATGTATCGTTATCTTTGGCTGCTTTCAGTGATGCCGGTATTTGGTTAGACTCTTTCTCTCCGATTGTTCTGTCTGAGTTATTTTCATTAGTTACTTCATCCAAACCATCAACATGCTTATTAGACCCCATTCCTGCCAGGCTGCTCAAGGAAGTCCTACCATTATTTAATGCTTCAATCTTAAATATGATCAATCTATCTTTGTTAGTTGGTTATGTACCACAGGCCTTTAAGGTGGCAGTAATTAAACCATTACTTAAAAAGCCATCACTTGACCCAGCTATCTTAGCTAATTATAGGCCAATCTCCAACCTTCCTTTTCTCTCAAAGATTCTTGAGAGGGTAGTTGTAAAACAGCTAACAGATCACCTGCAGAGGAATGGTCTATTTGGGCAACTGTTTGTTGTGATTTGGCGCTATACAAGAAAAAAGTTGATTGATTGATTGATTAATAATAATATATTGAGATACAGACAGTTCACAGAAGACATTTTCCATTGATACCAATCAAAATTAGAAACAGTCCAGCAGGTAACAATATTCATCATGTCCATGACTAAACATACTAAAACAAATACATCACAATTGTACACATGTCACAACTGTGATATGTGTACAATTGTGATGTATTTGTTTTAGTATATTTAGATTTTGTTGTGATTTGGCGCTTTATAAGCCGATTAAGTTGAAAGTGAGTTGAAATTGAACAACATTTTATTGAGTCTTAAAGTCAATAAATATGAAATTGGTCACTGAATCCTTAAACTTTGGACATAATAAACTCTACATGGTGGATCCTTGATCTCTGGACATAAATAGGAATAAACAAAATCTGTAGTTTTTGTCAAAAGCATTTCCTTTCAGACATTATTGGCATGAATGTCTTTCCATACATCTGAGCTGAGCTCTTACAGCTGCTGAGCTTCACTTCAGGAATTTGTAAAGAAATACAGCACGTCTCATTTTGGGAGGAAAAAAACTGTCAATTGTAGCTTCTTGTCTGTATTACAACATTTGTAAGAGGTGTCATTTTAATTAAAGCGGCAATTAATTTTGACGTTATTAACACAGACCAGACTCTGTCTCAGCAGAGAGCCGCGCAACGTTTGGAGCTGTGCCAATGGAACGGAGGATGATTCTCGTTTCTTGACTGCAACAAGACAAGAGTCCCAGTTAGTGACTTTAATCCACACAAAAGTGAGTCACGATATTTGAATGGCTTTGAGAAGAGTTAAGAAGAGGACTTGCCGTTTCTGAAGAGCAGCAAATCAAAGAACCATTGAGCTAGTGGATTGAAGCATTGCTTCAATGGTTCACGCTTCAAAGTGGAGTCACGCTGCAGAAACGGTTGATTACAGACCCACTGCAGACCAAACCCTAAATATCCGACTTTATTTGTACGTCCGTATGACTCTGAAACTCAAAAAAATCCGTATAATTTATGGACTATAGGTTGACATGAAAACCACAAAAAAGCTGTGTTCACCGCGGGGACACGTTTGGCACTATTCGGGATTATTCAAGATTTTTTTTTTTTTTTTTACCGATGACAAACAATGCGTAAAACAACTTGGCCGATGCAACTACATCGGTCCAAACTGGTCTGGATCCGGGCCTGAGGGTAACTCCCAGGTGGCTCAGAGAGGATCCAGAGTCCCTGTTGGGCAACAAAGGACCCAGAGAAGCTTCATCCAGAGTGGAAGAAGATTCAGTGGAAATGTCAAAGGAGTGAGTGTTCCCATGGAATCACAGGAGCAGAAACAAGAGACCTGAAGAGAGGAACACAGAGGCACCAAGAATCCAGCAGAGGGACATAAACCAATCCAAAGTAGAACCCTCACAAAGAGGCTCAGAAGGAAAAAGAGATTTACTCCTTTAAAGGTAACATCCACATTTAGTGGACTGAAGCATTTTCATCAAGAAATTAAAAACGAGTGGAGGCAGAGAACAGAGAAAACCCCCTCTGACGTCATCAAGATGTTCTGGACCTGAATGACAGCAATACAGAACTAAAACTAAGAGGCTGGTGGCCAAGTGGTCAGTGTGCTGGTTTCAGTGTGGAAGGTTCTCAGTTCAAATCCCCCAGTTCTAAATGTACCTTCTCTGTATTTTATTTGTTTGCTTTGTGAAGCACTTTGTGATGTCTTATCTGTGAAAGGTGTAATAGAAACACAAAGAACTTACTACTATTACTTCAGGCCAAGTCAACCTTTGCACTAAGACGGATGAGAGTTTATTACTGAGTAACTGTGCAGACACACGAGGAGCCAGCTGCAGCTCACGAGTCGTCTCTCTCTCTCTCTCTCTCTGCTTTACAAAGTAAATAAGAATTTTAAAAAAAATCTAGTGTTTTTGTGCACATGTGCATTTGAGCTGAACAGCTCAGCTCGTGTATTTTTGTGTGTACAATGGCAGCACGTAGACACGCCCGCTTTGTGTGTGTGTGCATTTAAAAGCAGAAGGAAGCAGCAGAAGCAGCTCAGAAGTCATTTGTCACTCATCACACCCACACTTACCCCACTTGCACACCACATGGTGCTCTACCACAAAGAGTTTGACAAGGCCGGCAAGTCAGCCGGCCTGCAGGTCTGGAGGATTGAGCAGCTGGAGCTGGTCCCCATACCTGAGAAGCTGCATGGGAACTTCTACACGGGTGATGCCTATGTGATCCTCCACAGCGCTCAGCGGGGGCAGAGCTTATGGTACAGCCTGCACTATTGGCTCGGTAAGTGGCAGCACCACCGGACTGGATTCTTTTTTCTCTTGATTCCACAACATATATTGTCCTTCAAACTCAGGAGTCAAAGGTGCAAAAAGGCTTTCAGGTCTACATCAGTGTGCAAAGTCTCAGGGACATGGCATGCTTCTGAGAAATGGGATTTCTATGTTCTTTTCTTTTTAATCATGATTTTGCTTCATGTCTATCATGGAATTTGAGCCCAGAAGCCCCCAGAAAATATCCACAAAAAGCCAAACTGTAGCTAATCAGTATGAAATACATGGAAAAGTTATTGATGTTCTCTTGAGCTTACAGTCATATGAAGTTCAGAATGCTTCCAAAATATAAAAAATTGGATGTATTTGAACACAAATTTGACATAATTAAAATTAAAGTGCATGCTGACTCTAACTATTAATAGGATTATTTTAGTAAATGTCAGGGTTCAAATGCAGCAGCAGATCCCAAGCCACGTTGAGGGAGTTGCACATCCCCCTGGACAAAAGGTGCAATTAAAAATTAGGTACTAAAACAATGACTAGAGACTCAGTAGAGCTTCCTAAATTGCCTTAGAAAGTGGGAAAATGGCTTTAGATTTTAAAAATTTTCTGGTGGGAGGGGACATCTAACCAATCCATCTGGAATCAGATTGAGGTGCTATAATTCATCCATGAATGATGAGAGGATTTTCAGTTCTGGCATTTAACCTGCTAAAGTCTCATTGAGGTCACATGATGTGAGCATGAAATTTAGGATCAAATGACATAAAGATTCATGAAGCTGTTTCAGTCAGTCTCATGTGTTTCAGAGTTATCTAATCAACAGATCACAGCATCACACCTATACTGAGTGTAAATCACAAAGTTCAGTCTGACATCACAAATGCATGGACACATGGAAACACACTGCTTCCGTGCACACAAATATGACCCTAATGGGTGTACAGTTAGATAATAAAAAAGGGACTTCACAGGAAAGCTTCATAGGTGATTGATTTGTTCTTTCACACTCTGAGTTACTCCACAATTCAAAGTAACTTTGAGCTTTTAAACTTGTAATTGTTTTTCTTCAGACTTAAGGAGTGCTCACATGTGGTGGAGAACTACTGTGCACTCTGAGTCACTTTAAATTTCTAAAATTCTGTATACCACATTAATCTGCACTTTTCAAAGTTTTTTGTGCAACATCTGTACCCATGTGCAATATTTTCCTGTGCTGTATCATTCCACAGTTGTCCATGATTTCTTGTTTTACATTTTATATTTTGTCCACGTTTTATTTTTAGTTGTTTGTTTTGTCAAATTTTATCATCTTTCATTTGACTAATAATTACTCGCACCTCGGAACAGCACCTTTTGGAGCTGCACTCAAATCTCATTGCAATGTAAATTACTTTGACAATAAAGGCAATTCTGAAGTGGATATGACACTTAAAGACAACATTGTCTTATTACATGTAACAAAGGTTATATAATTCGGTCAACCTAAGCATTTTTGGAAAATGGACGTGGTTCTCCCGCTATATACAACATTTGAATGTCCTGCCACTGAAAAATGTGCACGCCCCATGACCAGCTTCCCAGTAAGCACCAAACCTGAAATACGTCAGGTTTGGTGCTAGCGCACATCCACCGGAGCGGCTCCACCTGAAGCCCGAGGCGTCAGCGCAGTTCCACTGGCGCGGCTCCACCGAGGCCCGAGGCGTCAGTGCAGTTCCACCGGCGCGGCTTTACCGAGGCCCCAGCGCGGAGTTATCTGACCATGGGTCCGAAGAAGGCACTGACGGCGGAGGAGGGAGACAATATCAAGAAGTCCCTGGACTTTTTGTCTGAGGAAATCTCTGTTGTTAAAATGCAGCAGAAATCCATTATGGAGCTGGTGGAAGAAGTGAAGGCTCTCCGGATCCAGAATGCCAAGAAAGACCGGCGTCTGGTGTACCTGGAGAACCGTGTTGCGGAGTTGGAACAGTACACAAGGATGAACGACGTTATTATTACAGGAATTCATATTAAACCTCGATCCTACGCACGGGCGGTGTCAGAAGACAGCGGAGGGGAGGCCAGTGAGCAGGAGGCCAGCTCAGTGGAACAACAGGTGGCTGACTTCCTGCAATCTAAAGGTATTCAAATGGACTGTAATAACATTGAAGCGTGCCACCCCCTGCCCAGGAGAGAGGATGGAGACAAGCGAGCAGTTATAATGAGGTTTGTCAACAGAAAACATAAAATGGCATTGTTAAAACAGGGACGGAAACTTAAAGGAACAAACGTATTCATCAATGAACTACTGACCAAAAGAAACGCAGACATCGCCAGGAAAGCTCGTTTCTTAAAAAAGCAGGGAAAAATTCAACAGACATGGACATCCAACTGCAAAACATTTATCAAATTGAATGGAACACCAGAACAAGCGAAGGTTATGGTAATCAGGAACATCAAGGATCTGGACAAATACGACCAATCAATCAATTCAATCAATCAATTTTTTTTATATAGCGCCAAATCACAACAAACAGTTGCCCCAAGGCGCTTTATATTGTAAGGCAAGGCCATACAATAATTATGTAAAACCCCAACGGTCAAAACGACCCCCTGTGAGCAAGCACTTGGCTACAGTGGGAAAGAAAAACTCCCTTTTAACAGGAAGAAACCTCCAGCAGAACCAGGCTCAGGGAGGGGCAGTCTTCTGCTGGGACTGGTTGGGGCTGAGGGAGAGAACCAGGAAAAAGACATGCTGTGGAGGGGAGCAGAGATCAATCACTAATGATTAAATGCAGAGTGGTGCATACAGAGCAAAAAGAGAAAGAAACAGTGCATCATGGGAACCCCCCAGCAGTCTACGTCTATAGCAGCATAACTAAGGGATGGTTCAGGGTCACCTGATCCAGCCCTAACTATAAGCTTTAGCAAAAAGGAAAGTTTTAAGCCTAATCTTAAAAGTAGAGAGGGTGTCTGTCTCCCTGATCTGAATTGGGAGCTGGTTCCACAGGAGAGGAGCCTGAAAGCTGAAGGCTCTGCCTCCCATTCTACTCTTACAAACCCTAGGAACTACAAGTAAGCCTGCAGTCTGAGAGCGAAGCGCTCTATTGGGGTGATATGGTACTACGAGGTCCCTAAGATAAGATGGGACCTGATTATTCAAAACCTTATAAGTAAGAAGAAGAATTTTAAATTCTATTCTAGAATTAACAGGAAGCCAATGAAGAGAGGCCAATATGGGTGAGATATGCTCTCTCCTTCTAGTCCCCGTCAGCACTCTAGCTGCAGCATTTTGAATTAACTGAAGGCTTTTTAGGGAACTTTTAGGACAACCTGATAATAATGAATTACAATAGTCCAGCCTAGAGGAAATAAATGCATGAATTAGTTTTTCAGCATCACTCTGAGACAAGACCTTTCTGATTTTAGAGATATTGCGTAAATGCAAAAAAGCAGTCCTACATATTTGTTTAATATGCGCTTTGAATGACATATCCTGATCAAAAATGACTTCAAGATTTCTCACAGTATTACTAGAGGTCAGGGTAATGCCATCCAGAGTAAGGATCTGGTTAGACACCATGTTTCTAAGATTTGTGGGGCCAAGTACAATAACTTCAGTTTTATCTGAGTTTAAAAGCAGGAAATTAGAGGTCATCCATGTCTTTATGTCTGTAAGACAATCCTGCAGTTTAGCTAATTGGTGTGTGTCCTCTGGCTTCATGGATAGATAAAGCTGGGTATCATCTGCGTAACAATGAAAATTTAAGCAATACCGTCTAATAATACTGCCCAAGGGAAGCATATATAAAGTGAATAAAATTGGTCCTAGCACAGAACCTTGTGGAACTCCATAATTAACTTTAGTCTGTGAAGAAGATTCCCCATTTACATGAACAAATTGTAATCTATTAGACAAATACGATTCAAACCACCGCAGCGCAGTGCCTTTAACATAATTGCTATATCAGAAACATGGATCAATGAAGATAAAGGAATGGATTTTGAACTGGATGGATATGAATTTAATTGTGTAAACAGAAAGAATAAGAGTGGAGGAGGAGTGGCTGTGTATGTGGATAAGAACATGGATTATAAAATAGTAGACAATATGACAACTGTGATTGATAACTTATTAGAATGTATAACTATTGAAATATGTGAAGAAAAAAGCAAAAATGTATTAGTCAGCTGTATATATAGAGCACCAGGATCTAGTATTGAAACATTCACTGACTGTATGGGAAAAATGTTCTCAAAAACTAATCAAAAAACTGTGTTCATTTGTGGTGACTTAAATATTGATCTGCTCAATCCAAATAAGCATAAAATAACAGATGAATTTATCAATATAATGTACAGTATGAGTTTATATCCAAAAATCACCAGGCCAAGCAGAATTACATCCCATAGTGCTAGCTTAATTGATAATATATTCAGCAATGATATTGAGAATAACACTGTGAGTGGATTATTAATCAATGACATTAGTGATCATCTACCAGTTTTCATCATTTATAATAGAAACCATCGGCAGAATCAGCCAGAGGAGAAAATAAAATACAGGCGAGTGCGGACAGAGGAAAACATGAACACACTAAAGAAGGATTTACAGGAGCAAAACTGGGAAAAGGTATACAGTGAAAGTGATGTTGATAGTGCATATGAAACTTTTTTACAAATATTTACATCATTATATGATAAAATTGTCCAATTAAACAAGACTACAGAAAACAAAAAATCCAAGCTCGACCATGGATGACGAAAGGGTTACGAAATGCATGTAATAAGAAAAATACACTGTATAGAGAATTCATAAAACTAAAGACTAAAGAGGCAGAAAATAGATATAAGAAATACAAAACTAGATTAACTAATATTATACGGGTATGTAGGAAGGAATATTATAGTAACATATTATATAATAACAAAAACAATATTAAAGGAATATGGGATATATTAAATAGCATTATCAAAAATGGTAATAAAAAACAGAGTTACCCTCAGTATTTCATTGATAATAATGTCAAGAAGGAAAATAAGGATGAGGTAGTCAACGGTTTTAATAATTTTTTTGTAAATATTGGACCAAGCTTGGCAGAAAGAATTCCCGATTCCCAACCTGAGGATTGGGATAATAATCTCATAGAAAGAAATCCCTGTTCAATGTTCCTCACAGCAGTGGATGGAAAAGAAATTATAGACATTGTGAATAATTGTAAATATAAAACATCTACCGATTTAAATGAAATTGATATGGTGGTGGTAAAACAGGTCATTGAATGGATTGTAGAACCATTAACATACATCTGTAACTTATCATTTCAAACCGGTAAATTTCCCAATCAAATGAAAATAGCTAAGGTTGTGCTGCTGTATAAGACTGGGGACAGACACCACTTCACAAATTATAGACCTGTTTCTTTGCTTCCACAATTTTCCAAATTATTAGAAAAGTTATTCAATAATAGATTAGACAAATTCATAAATAAACATAAATTACTTACTGATAGTCAATATGGATTCAGAGCACATAGTTCAACATCACTTGCATTAATAGAATCAGTTGAGGAGATTACAAACGCCATAGACCACAAATTACATTCAGTTGGAATATTTATAGACCTTAAAAGGCTTTTGATACAATCAATCATGACATATTAATCAATAAACTTGAACAGTATGGGATTAGGGGGTTGGTGTTGCACTGGGTGAGAAGCTACTTAAGTAACAGAAAACAGTTTGTGAAGTTGGGGGAATATACATCATCATGCTTGGACAATGCTTGTGGCGTCCCACAGGGGTCAGTATTGGGTCCAAAACTGTTTCTAATTTATATAAATGATATTGTCAATGTTTCCAAAATATTAAAATTAGTATTATTTGCAGATGACACAAGCATTTTTTGTTCAGGGGGGGATTTGCAGGAGTTACTGAGGAGGATCAGTATAGAAATGGGAAAATTGAAAATATGGTTTGACAGAAACAAATTATCATTAAACTTAAGTAAAACAAAATACATGTTATTTGGCAATTGTAATACAGACATACAGGTTCAGTTACAAGTCGAGGGGGTAGATATTGAAAGGGTACATGAAAATAAGTTTCTGGGGGTGATAATAGATGATAAGATAAACTGGAAGACTCATATAAAACATATACAAAGTAAACTGTCAAGAAGCATTTCAGTTCTAAACAAAGCGAAACATATTCTGGACCACAACTCACTCCGCATTCTTTACTGCTCACTGGTTTTACCATATTTACAGTACTGTGCAGAGGTATGGGGTAATACTTATAAAGGTACAACACAATCACTATCAGTAATGCAGAAAAGAGCTATAAGAATTATTCATAATACTGGCTATAGAGATCATACAAATCCACTATTTTTACAATCCAAATTCTTAAAATTCACAGACTTGGTTCATTTTCAAACAGTACAAATCGTGTATAAAGCAATAAACAATTTACTTCCAGCAAATATTAAAATATGTTTTTTAACAGATCAGGGGATTACAGTCTGAGGGGGAAATTTAATTTAAAGCATCAGTGGGCACGAACAACATTAAAAGGTTTCTGTATTTCTGTCTGTGGGGTGAGGATGTGGAACAGATTGGGAGTGGGGCTCAAGCAATGTCCAAGCATGAACCAGTTCAAACAGCGGTACAAAAATATGTTTTTTTCTAGGTATAGGGAGGAGGAAGGGTAATGAGTGTTAGGGTGTTTTTGTTTTTTGCTTCGGCTTGTAAATATATAGTATTTTGTATGTAAGTAGGTATGTGTAGGTGTATATTTATGTTTGTGTGTGTGTGTATATATCTATCTATCTATCTATCTATCTATCTATCTATCTATCTATCTATCTATCTATCTATATATATATATATATATATATATATATATATATATATATATATATATATATATATATATATATATATATATATACGAGGGCTGTCCGTAAAGTATAGGTCCTTTTTATTTTTTTCAAAAACTATATGGATTTCATTCATATGTTTTTACGTCAGACATGCTTGAACCCTCGTGTGCATGCGTGAGTTTTTCCACGCCTGTCGGTGACGTCATTCGCCTGTGAGCACTCCTTGTGGGAGGAGTCGTCCAGCCCCTCGTCGGAATTCCTTTGTCTGAGAAGTTGCTGAGAGACTGGCGCTTTGTTTGATCAAAACTTTTTCTAAACCTGTGAGACACATCGAAGTGGACACGGTTCGAAAAATTAAGCTGGTTTTCGGTGAAAATTTTAACAGCTGATGAGAGATTTTGAGGTGATTCTGTCGCTTTAAGGACTTTTCACGGTGCAAGACGTCGCGCAGCGCTCTCAGGCAGCGTCATCAGCCTGTTTTAAGCTTAAAACCTCCACATTTCAGGCTCTGTTGATCCAGGACGTCGTGAGAGAACAGAGACGTTTCAGAAGAAGTCAGTTTCAGCATTTTATCCGGATATTCCACTGTTAAAGGAGACTTTTTTAATGAAAGACGTGCGGACGGGTCCGCGCGTCGGGACGCAGCCGACGCGGCGCGGCGGCACAGGAAAAACACCTCCGTGTTGATAACCATTTGTTAAAATCCAGTTGGCTTTTGATGGCTTTCAGTGGAGTGAGTATATGAGAAATTGTTTATCAGCTGGAGATGTTCCAACTTGTCCTCAAGGCTTCCAACAGAGGTGTTTTTCCTGTGACAGAGCGTCACGGCGGCTGCGAGCCGACGCTGCAATCTGCCCGCACGTCTTTCATTAAAAAAATCTCCTTTAACAGTGGAATATCCGGATAAAATGCTGAAACCGACTTCTTCTGAAACTTCTCTGTTCTCTCACGACGTCCTGGATCAACAGAGCCTGAAATGTGGAGGTTTTAAGCTTAAAACAGGCTGATGACGCTGCCTGAGAGCGCTGCGCGACGTCTCGCACCGTGAAAAGTCCTTAAAGCGACAGAATCACCTCAAAATCTCTCATCAGCTGTTAAAATTTTCACTGAAGACCATCTTAATTTTTCAAACCATGTCCACTTCGATGTGTCTCACAGGTTTAGAAAAAATTTTGATCAAACAAAGCGCCAGTCTCTCAGCAACTTCTCAGACAAAGGAATTCTGACGAGGGGCTGGACGACTCCTCCCACAAGGAGTGCTCACAGGCGAATGATGTCACCGACAGGCGTGGAAAAACTCACGCATGCGCACGAGGGTTCAAGCATGTCTGACGTAAAAACATATGAATGAAATCCATATAGTTTTTGAAAAAAATAAAAAGGACCTATACTTTACGGACAGACCTCGTATATATATATATATATATATATATATATATATACATCAATCAATCAATCAATCATTTTTTTTATATAGCGCCAAATCACAACAAACAGTTGCCCCAAGGCGCTTTATATTGTAAGGCAAGGCCATACAATAATTATGTAAAACCCCAACAGTCAAAACGACCCCCTGTGAGCAAGCACTTGGCTACAGTGGGAAGGAAAAACTCCCTTTTAACAGGAAGAAACCTCCAGCAGAACCAGGCTCAGGGAGGGGCAGTCTTCTGCTGGGACTGGTTGGGGCTGAGGGAGAGAACCAGGAAAAAGACATGCTGTGGAGGGGAGCAGAGATCGATCACTAATGATTAAATGCAGAGTGGTGCATACAGAGCAAAAAGAGAAAGAAACAGTGCATCATGGGAACCCCCCAGCAGTCTACGTCTATAGCAGCATAACTAAGGGATGGTTCAGGGTCACCTGATCCAGCCCTAACCATAAGCTTTAGCAAAAAGGAAAGTTTTAAGCCTAATCTTAAAAGTAGAGAGGGTGTCTGTCTCGCTGATCTGAATTGGGAGCTGGTTCCACAGGAGAGGAGCCTGAAAGCTGAAGGCTCTGCCTCCCATTCTACTCTTACAAACCCTAGGAACTACAAGTAAGCCTGCAGTCTGAGAGCGAAGCGCTCTATTGGGGTGATATGGTACTACGAGGTCCCTAAGATAAGATGGGACCTGATTATTCAAAACCTTATAAGTAAGAAGAAGAATTTTAAATTCTATTCTAGAATTAACAGGAAGCCAATGAAGAGAGGCCAATATGGGTGAGATATGGTCTCTCCTTCTAGTCCCCGTCAGTATTCCAGCTGCAGCATTTTGAATTAACTGAAGGCTTTTTAGGGAACTTTTAGGACAACCTGATAATAATGAATCACAATAGTCCAGCCTAGAGGAAATAAATGCATGAATTAGTTTTTCAGCATCACTCTGAGACAAGACCTTTCTGATTTTAGAGATATTGTGTAAATGCAAAAAAGCAGTCCTACATATTTGTTTAATATGCGCTTTGAATGACATATCCTGATCAAAAATGACTCCAAGATTTCTCACAGTATTACTAGAGGTCAGGGTAATGCCATCCAGAGTAAGGATCTGGTTAGACACCATGTTTCTAAGATTTGTGGGGCCAAGTACAATAACTTCAGTTTTATCTGAGTTTAAAAGCAGGAAATTAGAGGTCATCCATGTCTTTATGTCTGTAAGACAATCCTGCAGTTTAGGTAATTGGTGTGTGTCCTCTGGCTTCATGGATAGATAAAGCTGGGTATCATCTGCGTAACAATGAAAATTTAAGCAATACCGTCTAATAATACTACCTAAGGGAAGCATGTATAAAGTGAATAAAATTGGTCCTAGCACAGAACCTTGTGGAACTCCATAATTAACTTTAGTCTGTGAAGAAGATTCCCCATTTACATGAACAAATTGTAATCTATTAGACAAATATGATTCAAACCACCGCAGCGCAGTGCCTTTAATACCTATGGCATGCTCTAATCTCTGTAATAAAATTTTATGGTCAACAGTATCAAAAGCAGCACTGAGGTCTAACACAACAAGCACAGAGATGAGTCCACTGTCCGAGGCCATAAGAAGATCATTTGTAACCTTCACTAATGCTGTTTCTGTACTATGATGAATTCTAAAACCTGACTGAAACTCTTCAAATAGACCATTCCTCTGCAGATGATCAGTTAGCTGTTTTACAACTACCCTTTCAAGAATTTTTGAGAGAAAAGGAAGGTTGGAGATTGGCCTATAATTAGCTAAGATAGCTGGGTCAAGTGATGGCTTTTTAAGTAATGGTTTAATTACTGCCACCTTAAAAGCCTGTGGTACATAGACAACTAACAAAGATAGATTGATCATATTTAAGATCGAAGCATTAAATAATGGTAGGGCTTCCTTGAGCAGCCTGGTAGGAATGGGGTCTAATAAACATGTTGATGGTTTGGATGAAGTAACTAATGAAAATAACTCAGACAGAACAATCGGAGAGAAAGAGTCTAACCAAATACCGGCATCACTGAAAGCAGCCAAAGATAACGATACGTCTTTGGGATGGTTATGAGTAATTTTTTCTCTAATAGTTAAAATTTTGTTAGCAAAGAAAGTCATTTTTTTATAGAGCAACAGACTCTTTTTCCAGGCTAAGTGAAGATCTTCTAAATTAGTGAGACGCCATTTCCTCTCCAACTTACGGGTTATCTGCTTTAAGCTACGAGTTTGTGAGTTATACCACAGAGTCAGGCACTTCTGATTTAAAGCTCTCTTTTTTAGAGGAGCTACAGCATCCAAAGTTGTCTTCAATATATATATATATATATATATATATATATCAGTTTAGGTGTGTAGGAATCTATGTGTATATGTGGCAAAGGGTATCACTGGTTGTGGGGAAGAAGGGGTAGGGAAAAATAAGCTGATGCTTCACCCTACCCCTTTTCGGACATGTTGGGTACACAGTAGGAACTTTTTTGTTGTTGTCTTCACTGATCTATCTTGTAATTGTTGTTGTATCAAATGTTCGAAATAAACAGTTTTCATTCATTCATTCATTTTCATACGTCACTGCCTGTAGACCGTATCGGCTTCCGCGCCTGGCGGCCGTTGTTTACGCCTTTTTTAGCGGAAGAAACTTTGATTAAACACAGCTCTCAGGGACTTGTTTGTCGATATGCCTGACCAGTGTGTTGCAGCATGTTGCACAAACACAAGGGTGAAAGGTTTAGGCTTTTCAAGTCCAGGCAGATTGATCGAAAGCTGCGGTGTTGTGCGATGCATGAAATGTCCGGCTGCCGCTCGCTCCGCTCGCACACACACGCATTTGCTCCCGACAGCAGACACTTTCCTCTACCGTCTCCATGTTCTCACCGCTCACAGGAACACATAAAATGTCAACCCCAAATAATATGTTCACAATAATCTTGAAATGGTCAAAGAACTTGTAAAAGTATCACTGCAATACATAGTAAACACGGCGGCGGCATTTTCACTGTTGTTTTCGGCGATCTTTCTCAAAACTTTTGCCGTTTATTTCCTATTCTTTCATGAAAATAACGTAACTAAACACGGATGAATGCAATGCCAGGCATTCGAAAACAGCAAAAACCCGAAGGTAATGACGGTGGTCCGCAAGTAGTAGCTACACTATCGCAGCTCCGGAACAATAACAAAGGCAGTAAACAGACGCTAGAATTGAAAATGCTATAATTATAGTGTTTTAAACAGCAGCAACAAAAATCAAAGCCTCCCTTACCATTCCATATTCTGCAGTCTTTCAGAATCCATCGGAATTGGCACATCTCTTGCCTCTGCTTCGGCTCCGCCATAAGCACCATCGGCATTATTATCGCTGCCAGAATGCTCCTGTTTGAATGTTCATCCGAAAAATACGGCTCCAATCTGTAGGGTCTAATCACTGCTGCAACATCCTCAGGATCAGAGTCAAAAATAATCCACACTTGAAGAGGAGTCAGAAAAGTTCTCGATCTCGTCTGTTGGATTCAGTGTTTGTTGAGCGGAGTGCTGAGTCATTGCGTGACCGAACGCCGAACTGTTTACACAGAGACTGCTACCTGCTGCTTTGGACTCTGAACTAACAGTCTTTTTCAAGACTTTTTCAAGACTTTTTCACTTGTGCTTTTTCACTTCACCTGTGCTGCTTCATGGCCTGTCTGGTGCCTTAACCGTCAGCATATACTCTCTGTTGGGACTGTTTACACTGAGACTGCTACCTGCTGCTTTGGACTTGAATTAACAGTCTTTTTCAAGACTTTTTTACTTTTTTACCTTTTTAGTTTTTTTTTTTTTTTTTTTTACTTTTTTACTGTGCTCCAACGCCTAAGGAAGACCTCTAACGGTCAAAACATCGCGACGGAGCACTTTTATCTGCTAACTTTCATCAGCGTTGGCAAGCTAACTAGCTTGCTAACGCTTTCGTTTTTTATTTTTTTATTTTTTATTTTTCTCTTTTAGCACTGTTGTCGTGCGTTGCCTGTGCTGCTTCATGGGCTGTTTGGTGCCTTGATTGGGGCACTCCTTCTGCTGAATCACCTTTAAATTATTTACACATTATTCACTTTGTGTGTTTTTAGGAATCCGCTAGGTTGCGTAGCTACTAGCTCTTAGCCGATTTAGCATGGCGGCTTCTCCTGTCTCTCCCGCACTTTTCTGCTCTGGGTGTGAAATGTTTAGTTATTCCTCGGCCTCCTTTAGCAGTAACGGTACTTGTAATAAGTGCAGCTTATTCGTAGCTTTGGAGGCCAGGCTGGGCGAATTGGAGACTCGGCTCCGCACCGTGGAAAATTCTACAGCTAGCCTGGCCCCTGTAGTCGGTGCGGACCAAGGTAGCTTAGCCGCCGTTAGTTCCCCTCTGGCAGATCCCGGGCAGTCGGGAAAGCAGGCTGACTGGGTGACTGTGAGGAGGAAGCGTAGCCCTAAACAGAAGCCCCGTGTACACCGTCAACCCGTTCACATCTCTAACCGTTTTTCCCCACTCGACGATACACTCGCCGAGGATCAAACTCTGGTTATTGGCGACTCTGTTTTGAGAAATGTGAAGTTAGCGACACCAGCAACCATTGTCAATTGTCTTCTGGGGGCCAGAGCAGGCGACATCGAAGGACATTTGAAATTGCTGGCTAAGGCTAAGCGTAAATTTGGTAAGATTGTAATTCACGTCGGCAGTAATGACACTCGGTTACGCCAATCGGAGGTCACTAAAATTAACATTAAATCGGTGTGTAACTTTGCAAAAACAATGTCGGACTCTGTTGTTTTCTCTGGGCCCCTCCCCAATCGGACCGGGAGTGACATGTTTAGCCGCATGTTCTCCTTGAATTGCTGGCTGTCTGAGTGGTGTCCAAAAAATGAGGTGGGCTTCATTGATAATTGGCAAAGCTTCTGGGGAAAACCTGGTCTTGTTAGGAGAGACGGCATCCATCCCACTTTAGATGGAGCAGTTCTCATTTCTAGAAATCTGGCCAATTTTCTTGGATCCTCCAAACTGTGACTGTCCAGCATTGGGACCAGGAGGCAGAGCTGTGGTCTTATACACCTCTCTGCAGCTTCTCTCCCCCTGCCATCCCCTCATTACCCCATCCCCGTAGAGACGGTGCCTGCTCCCAGACCACCAATAACCAGCAAAAATCTATTTAAGCATAAAAATTCAAAAAGAAAAAATAATATAGCACCTTCAATTGCACCACAGACTAAAACAGTTAAATGTGGTCTATTAAACATTAGGTCTCTCTCTTCTAAGTCCCTGTTGGTAAATGATATAATAATTGATCAACGTATTGATTTATTCTGCCTAACAGAAACCTGGTTACAGCAGGATGAATATGTTAGTTTAAATGAGTCAACACCCCCGAGTCACACTAACTGTCAGAATGCTCGTAGCACGGGCCGTGGCGGAGGATTAGCAGCAATCTTCCATTCCAGCTTATTAATTAATCAAAACCTAGACAGAGCTTTAATTCATTTGAAAGCTTGTCTCTTAGTCTTGTCCATCCAAATTGGAAGTCCCAAAAACCAGTTTTATTTGTTATTATCTATCGTCCACCTGGTCGTTACTGTGAGTTTCTCTGTGAATTTTCAGACCTTTTGTCTGACTTAGTGCTTAGCTCAGATAAGATAATTATAGTGGGCGATTTTAATATCCACACAGATGCTGAGAATGACAGCCTCAACACTGCATTTAATCTATTATTAGACTCTATCGGCTTTGCTCAAAAAGTAAATGAGTCCACCCACCACTTTAATCATATCTTAGATCTTGTTCTGACTTATGGTATGGAAATAGAAGATTTAACAGTATTCCCTGAAAACTCCCTTCTGTCTGATCATTTTTTAATAACATTTACATTTACCCTGATGGACTACCCTGCAGTGGGGAATAAGTTTCATTACACTAGAAGTCTTTCAGAAAGCGCTGTAACTAGGTTTAAGGATATGATTCCTTCGTTATGTTCTCTAATGTCATATACCAACACAGAGCAGAGTAGCTACCTAAACTCTGTAAGGGAGTTAGAGTATCTCGTCAATAGTTTTACATCCTCTTTGAAGACAACTTTGGATGCTGTAGCTCCTCTGAAAAAGAGAGCTTTAAATCAGAAGTGTCTGACTCCGTGGTATAACTCACAAACTCGTAGCTTAAAGCAGATAACCCGTAAGTTGGAGAGGAAATGGCGTCTCACTAACTTAGAAGATCTTCACTTAGCCTGGAAAAAGACTTTGTTGCTCTATAAAAAAAGCCCTCCGTAAAGCTAGGACATCTTTCTACTCATCACTAATTGAAGAAAATAAGAATAACCTCAGGTTTCTTTTCAGCACTGTAGCTAGGCTGACAAAGAGTCAGAGCTCTATTGAGCTGAGTATTCCATTAACTTTAACTAGTAATGACTTCATGACTTTCTTTGCTAACAAAATTTTGACTATTAGAGAAAAAATTACTCATAACCATCCCAAAGATGTATCGTTATCTTTGGCTGCTTTCAGTGATGCCGGTATTTGGTTAGACTCTTTCTCTCTGGTTGTTCTGTCTGAGTTATTTTCATTGGTTGCTTCGTCCAAACCATCGGCATGTTTATTGGACCCCATTCCTGCCAGGCTGCTCAAGGAAGTCCTACCATTATTTAATGCTTCAATCTTAAATATGATCAATCTATCTTTGTTAGTTGGTTATGTACCACAGGCCTTTAAGGTGGCAGTAATTAAACCATTACTTAAAAAGCCATCACTTGACCCAGCTATCTTAGCTAATTATAGGCCAATTTCCAACCTTCCTTTTCTCTCAAAGATTCTTGAGAGGGTAGTTGTAAAACAGTTAACTGATCACCTGCAGAGGAATGGTCTATTTGAAGAGTTTCAGTCAGGTTTTAGAATTCATCATAGTACAGAAACAGCATTAGTGAAGGTTACAAATGATCTTCTTATGGCTTCGGACAGTGGACTTATCTCTGTGCTTGTTCTGTTGGACCTCAGTGCTGCTTTTGATACTGTTGACCATAAAATTTTATTACAGAGATTAGAGCATGTCATAGGTATTAAAGGCACTGCGCTGCGGTGGTTTGAATCATATTTGTCTAATAGATTACAGTTTGTTCATGTAAATGGGGAATCTTCTTCACAGACTAAAGTTAATTATGGAGTTCCACAAGGTTCTGTGCTAGGACCAATTTTATTCACTTTATACATGCTTCCCTTAGGCAGTATTATTAGACGGTATTGCGTAAATTTTCATTGTTACGCAGATGATACCCAGCTTTATCTATCCATGAAGCCAGAGGATACACACCAATTAGCTAAACTGCAGGATTGTCTTACAGACATAAAGACATGGATGACCTCTAATTTCCTGCTTTTAAACTCAGATAAAACTGAAGTTATTGTACTTGGCCCCACAAATCTTAGAAGCATGGTGTCTAACCAGATCGTTACTCTGGATGGCATTTCCCTGATCTCTAGTAATACTGTGAGAAATCTTGGAGTCATTTTTGATCAGGATATGTCATTCAAAGCGCATATTAAACAAATATGTAGGACTGCCTTTTTGCATTTACGCAATATCTCTAAAATCAGAAAGGTCTTGTCTCAGAGTGATGCTGAAAAACTAATTCATGCATTTATTTCCTCTAGGCTGGACTATTGTAATTCATTATTATCAGGTTGTCCTAAAAGTTCCCTAAAAAGCCTTCAGTTGGTTCAGAATGCTGCAGCTAGAGTACTGATGGGTACTAGCAGGAGAGAGCATATCTCACCCGTGTTGGCCTCTCTTCATTGGCTTCCTGTTAATTCTAGAATAGAATTTAAAATTCTTCTTCTTACTTATAAGGTTTTGAATAATCAGGTCCCATCTTATCTTAGGGACCTCGTAGTACCATATTACCCCATTAGAGCGCTTCGCTCTCAGACTGCGGGCTTACTTGTAGTTCCTAGGGTTTGTAAGAGTAGAATGGGAGGCAGAGCCTTCAGCTTTCAGGCTCCTCTCCTGTGGAACCAGCTCCCAATTCAGATCAGGGAGACAGATACCCTCTCTACTTTTAAGATTAGGCTTAAAACTTTCCTTTTCGCTAAGGCTTATAGTTAGGGCTGGATCGGGTGACCCTGGACCATCCCTTGGTTATGCTGCTTTAGACGTAGATTGTGGGGGGTTCCCATGATGCACTGTTTCTTTCTCTTTTTGCTCCGTATGCATCACTCTGTATTTAATCATTAGTGATCGATCTCTGCCCCCCTTCACGGCATGTCTTTTTCCTGGTTTTTTCCCTCAGCCCCAACCAGTCTCAGCAGAAGACTGCCCCTCCCTGAGCCTGGTTCTGCTGGAGGTTTCTTCCTGTTAAAAGGGAGTTTTTCCTTCCCACTGTTGCCAAGTGCTTGCTCATAGGGGGTCGTTTTGACCGTTGGGGTTTTTCATAATTATTGTATGGCCTTGCCTTACAATCTGGAGCGCCTTGGGGCAACTGTTTGTTGTGATTTGGCGCTATATAAGAAAAAAGTTGATTGAAGTTGATTGATTGATTAACTAAAGCACTCCTTCTGTTGAATTACCTCTAAATTATTTACACATTATTCACTTTGCGTGTTTTTAGGAATCCGCTAGGTTAGCGTAGCTACTAGCTCTTAGCCGATTTAGCATGGCGGCTTCTCCTGTCTCTCCCGCACTTTTCTGCTCTGGGTGTGAAATGTTTAGTTATTCCTCGGCCTCCTTTAGCAGTAACGGTACTTGTAATAAGTGTAGCTTATTCGTAGCTTTGGAGGCCAGGCTGGGCGAATTGGAGACTCGGCTCCGCACCGTGGAAAATTCTACAGCTAGCCAGGCCCCTGTAGTCGGTGCGGACCAAGGTAGCTTAGCCGCCGTTAGTTCCCCCCTGGCAGATCCCGAGCAGTCGGGAAAGCAGGCTGACTGGGTGACTGTGAGGAGGAAGCGTAGCCCTAAACAGAAGCCCCGTGTACACCGTCAACCCGTTCACATCTCTAACCGTTTTTCCCCACTCGACGATACACCCGCCGAGGATCAAACTCTGGTTATTGGCGACTCTGTTTTGAGAAATGTGAAGTTAGCGACACCAGCAACCATAGTCAATTGTCTTCCGGGGGCCAGAGCAGGCGACATTGAAGGAAATTTGAAATTGCTGGCTAAGGCTAAGCGTAAATTTGGTAAGATTGTAATTCACGTCGGCAGTAATGACACTCGGTTACGCCAATCGGAGGTCACTAAAATTAACATTAAATCGGTGTGTAACTTTGCAAAAACAATGTCGGACTCTGTAGTTTTCTCTGGGCCCCTCCCCAATCGGACCGGGAGTGACATGTTTAGCCGCATGTTCTCCTTGAATTGCTGGCTGTCTGAGTGGTGTCCAAAAAATGAGGTGGGCTTCATAGATAATTGGCAAAGCTTCTGGGGAAAACCTGGTCTTGTTAGGAGAGACGGCATCCATCCCACTTTGGATGGAGCAGCTCTCATTTCTAGAAATCTGGCCAATTTTCTTGGATCCTCCAAACTGTGACTGTCCAGGGTTGGGACTAGGAGGCAGAGTTGTGGTCTTACACACCTCTCTGCAGCTTCTCTCCCCCTGCCATCCCCTCATTACCCCATCCCCGTAGAGACGGTGCCTGCTCCCAGACCACCAATAACCAGCAAAAATCTATTTAAGCATAAAAATTCAAAAAGAAAAAATAATATAGCACCTTCAACTGCACCACAGACTAAAACAGTTAAATGTGGTCTATTAAACATTAGGTCTCTCTCTTCTAAGTCCCTGTTGGTAAATGATATAATAATTGATCAACATATTGATTTATTCTGCCTTACAGAAACCTGGTTACAGCAGGATGAATATGTTAGTTTAAATGAGTCAACACCCCCGAGTCACACTAACTGTCAGAATGCTCGTAGCACGGGCCGGGGCGGAGGATTAGCAGCAATCTTCCATTCCAGCTTATTAATTAATCAAAAACCCAGACAGAGCTTTAATTCATTTGAAAGTTTGTCTCTTAGTCTTGTCCATCCAAATTGGAAGTCCCAAAAACCAGTTTTATTTGTTATTATCTATCGTCCACCTGGTCGTTACTGTGAGTTTCTCTGTGAATTTTCAGACCTTTTGTCTGACTTAGTGCTTAGCTCAGATAAGATAATTATAGTGGGCGATTTTAACATCCACACAGATGCTGAGAATGACAGCCTCAACACTGCATTTAATCTATTATTTGACTCTATTGGCTTTCCTCAAAAAGTAAATGAGTCCACCCACCACTTTAATCATATCTTAGATCTTGTTCTGACTTATGGTATGGAAATAGAAGACTTAACAGTATTCCCTGAAAACTCCCTTCTGTCTGATCATTTCTTAATAACATTTACATTTACTCTGATGGACTACCCAGCAGTGGGGAATAAGTTTCATTACACTAGAAGTCTTTCAGAAAGCGCTGTAACTAGGTTTAAGGATATGATTCCTTCTTTATGTTCTCTAATGCCATATACCAACACAGTACAGAGTAACTACCTAAACTCTGTAAGGGAGATAGAGTATCTTGTCAATAGTTTTACATCCTCATTGAAGACAACTTTGGATGCTGTAGCTCCTCTGAAAAAGAGAGCTTTAAATCAGAAGTGTCTGACTCCATGGTATAATTCACAAACTCGTAGCTTAAAGCAGATAACCCGTAAGTTGGAGAGGAAATGGCGTCTCACTAATTTAGAAGATCTTCACTTAGCCTGGAAAAAGAGTCTGTTGCTCTATAAAAAAGCCCTCCGTAAAGCTAGGACATCTTTCTACTCATCACTAATTGAAGAAAATAAGAACAACCCCAGGTTTCTTTTCAGCACTGTAGCCAGGCTGACAAAGAGTCAGAGCTCTATTGAGCTGAGTATTCCATTAACTTTAACTAGTAATGACTTCATGACTTTCTTTGCTAACAAAATTTTAACCATTAGAGAAAAAATTACTCATAACCATCCCAAAGACGTATCGTTATCTTTGGCTGCTCTCAGTGATGCCGGTATTTGGTTAGACTCTTTCTCTCCGATTGTTCTGTCTGAGTTATTTTCATTAGTTACTTCATCCAAACCATCAACATGTTTATTAGACCCCATTCCTACCAGGCTGCTCAAGGAAGCCCTACCATTATTTAATGCTTCGATCTTATATATGATCAATCTATCTTTGTTAGTTGGCTATGTACCACAGGCTTTTAAGGTGGCAGTAATTAAACCATTACTTAAAAAGCCATCACTTGACCCAGCTATCTTAGCTAATTATAGGCCAATCTCCAACCTTCCTTTTCTCTCAAAAATTCTTGAAAGGGTAGTTGTAAAACAGCTAACTGATCATCTGCAGAGGAATGGTCTATTTGAAGAGTTTCAGTCAGGTTTTAGAATTCATCATAGTACAGAAACAGCATTAGTGAAGGTTACAAATGATCTTCTTATGGCCTCGGACAGTGGACTCATCTCTGTGCTTGTTCTGTTAGACCTCAGTGCTGCTTTTGATACTGTTGATCATAAAATTTTATTACAGAGATTAGAGCATGCCATAGGTATTAAAGGCACTGCGCTGCGGTGGTTTGAATCATATTTGTCTAATAGATTACAGTTTGTTCATGTAAATGGGGAATCTTCTTCACAGACTAAAGTTAATTATGGAGTTCCACAAGGTTCTGTGCTAGGACCAATTTTATTCACTTTATACATGCTTCCCTTAGGCAGTATTATTAGACAGTATTGCTTAAATTTTCATTGTTACGCAGATGATACCCAGCTTTATCTATCCATGAAGCCAGAGGACACACACCAATTAGGTAAACTGCAGGATTATCTTACAGACATAAAGACATGGATGACCTCTAATTTCCTGCTTTTAAACTCAGATAAAACTGAAGTTATTGTACTTGGCCCCACAAATCTTAGAAACATGGTGTCTAACCAGATCCTTACTCTGGATGGCATTACCCTGACCTCTAGTAATACTGTGAGAAATCTTGGAGTCATTTTTGATCAGGATATGTCATTCAAAGCGCATATTAAACAAATATGTAGGACTGCTTTTTTGCATTTACGCAATATCTCTAAAATCAGAAAGGTCTTGTCTCAGAGTGATGCTGAAAAACTAATTCATGCATTTATTTCCTCTAGGCTGGACTATTGTAATTCATTATTATCAGGTTGTCCTAAAAGTTCCCTAAAAAGCCTTCAGTTAATTCAAAATGCTGCAGCTAGAGTACTGACGGGGACTAGAAGGAGAGAGCATATCTCACCCATATTGGCCTCTCTTCATTGGCTTCCTGTTAATTCTAGAATAGAATTTAAAATTCTTCTTCTTACTTATAAGGTTTTGAATAATCAGGTCCCATCTTATCTTAGGGACCTCGTAGTACCATATCACCCCATTAGAGCGCTTCGCTCTCAGACTGCAGGCTTACTTGTAGTTCCTAGGGTTTGTAAGAGTAGAATGGGAGGCACAGCCTTCAGCTTTCAGGCTCCTCTCCTGTGGAACCAGCTCCCAATTCAGATCAGGGAGACAGACACCCTCTCTACTTTTAAGATTAGGCTTAAAACTTTCCTTTTTGCTAAAGCTTATAGTTAGGGCTGGATCAGGTGACCCTGAACCATCCCTTAGTTATGCTGCTATAGACGTAGACTGCTGGGGGGTTCCCATGATGCACTGTTTCTTTCTCTTTTTGCTCTGTATGCACCACTCTGCATTTAATCATTAGTGATCGATCTCTGCTCCCCTCCATAGCATGTCTTTTTCCCGTTTTTTTCCCTCAGCCCCAACCAGTCCCAGCAGAAGACTGCCCCTCCCTGAGCCTGGTTCTGCTGGAGGTTTCTTCCTGTTAAAAGGGAGTTTTTCCTTCCCACTGTAGCCAAGTGCTTGCTCACAGGGGGTCGTTTTGACCGTTGGGGTTTTACATCATTATTGTATGGCCTTGCCTTACAATATAAAGCGCCTTGGGGCAACTGTTTGTTGTGATTTGAAGCTATATAAAAAATAAATTGATTGATTGATTGATTGACTGTCCATGCTGAGGTCCATCTGTTCCTGTTGTTAATCTAACAGACAAAGACGGGACTCTACACGCTGTGACGTCACGTGACCGCTGATGGAACGTGCTTTCCAAGAAACACACTTTTGAGAAGCTGTACAAACTTTATTTCTCAGTGATAATGATTAAAACCACTTTCAACTTACTATACTGTATGTATATTTTTGATACTTATATCAGTTTTACCTAATTTTTTAGGTGTCATATCCACTTTAAGTCTTTCATTTAGATTAATAATCTTATAATTTTTACTTTTAAATGAGCAGTTTCCAGAGAACTAATTCCACTTACTTGCTTAAAGTTATATTTCAGACTTTGTATTTGGAAACATCGCACCAAAAATTAGAAGGTAATTTCCAAACACAAAACTTCAATGTCCTCAGATGAAGCCCTACCCTAAGTACAAAAAGTTGCAGTTCCTTGACTGGCCATTTGAGGTTGGTTCCAAAACAGAGTTCTTCTCTTGTTTGTCCTTTGAGGTCGAAGATGACCACAGCTGGATGAACATTAGCGGTGTGTCCGAAGGTGGCTGATGAGGCCAATCTGAGCTTGAAAGGCTCACCCACATGTGGGACACACATGTGTGGGTACTGCAGTGGAGGTGGAGATGGCTCGGGCCTTGCGTGCGGATCGCTTTGTTTGAGCATCTGCGATCCATCTTGTCTCTGCTGTGCGGGCACCATTTGTGATCTTGCTGCGCCATTGTGGACGGTCGAGGGCAAGCGACTCCCAGGAAGTGAGCTCAAAGCCTAGGTTTTTGAGGGATGCTTTGAGACAGTCTTTAAAGCATTTCTTCTGTCCCCCGATGGAACGCTTGCCCTGGCACAGTTCTCCAAACAGCAGCTGTTTTGGCAGTCGACTGTCTGGCATTCTGATGACATGGCCAGTCCATCTGACTTGCGTCTTCTGCAGGAGGGTGTAGATGTGGGGGGGCCAACTCGCTCAAGGACCT
This sequence comes from Thalassophryne amazonica, assembly GCF_902500255.1. NCBI lineage: Eukaryota > Metazoa > Chordata > Actinopteri > Batrachoidiformes > Batrachoididae > Thalassophryne > Thalassophryne amazonica. The sequence goes on from NC_047122.1 coordinate 69,600,391, forward strand.
CCGTGTCTGGGACTCTGTCCCTGTCATGCTTTGGCCCTGGACCGGCCCAGAATCTGCTTTTGTCCCCCAGTCTCCATCCGTTTCCCTGTCTTGGTCCTTCTGTTCGGCTCTGAGTGTTTATTTTCTGTTTCTTACACTTTAGTCTTGGTTTTATGATTTGTTACACTTCACCCATGTTCAGTTTGGTTCTAGTTTAGTCTCTGTTTCTTATTCTGTGTTATCAAGTTAGGTTTTGAGAATTATGTCACACTTCAGCCACTTATTGAGTTCTGTTTGAGTTTAGTCTTTGTCTTTGATTTTCTGGTTAGTCAGTCACTCTGTTTGGAGCACATTAGTCCCTCAGGTTTTTCTGTACACTCCTGCCACATGTTTAGTTCTCATCTAGTTTAGATCCAGCCTTTAATTTTCTGTTCAGTTTCTACCTTTTCATTTGTTTATTCTTTCTCACATTTGTATTCTTGGTATCATTATTTCCTTGTTGTTTCACGTTTGTTGTCACTCACTTTCCTTGCTTGCTCTGACACGCCCACCTGTCACTCAACTGTCTCATCCAGCCACGCCTTCTTCCCTGCACCTGCTTCTCATCACGCCCTGATTAACCTCTGTATTTAAGTCCATGCTTTCCTCTGTTTCACTGCTAGTTCGTTGTGCGTTTTGCCTTGTTCCAAGCCTCTTGTTCTGCCATAGTCTGATTTCTTGCCGTGTATGACCTTCACCTGTTTTGACTTTGCCTGAGCCAGTTGACCTGCTTCTCTGTGCCTGAACCCATTTTTTTTACTCTGTTTTTGCCTCCTCCGATACACCTGTTTGTCCGTGCTGGAACTCTGCTCATTACTGACCACGCTGCTGCCTCACGACTGTCTGTACCTCCACCTGCCTGCTTGTCACTCTGTGTATCAACTTGAGCCTGTTTTTTGATTAAACCTTTTTCTAAATCCCACCTCTGAGCAATGAGTCTGCATTTGTGTCCACCCGCCTGTCGTGCCATGTCCTCACGGTTCCTGACAGTCCCGCCACCTGACGTGGAGGAGGCCACGGAGGCAGCTCATGTGGAAATGGTTGAGCTGTTTGGGATGTCTGCTGTAGACAGTCCAGGTCTCACTGGCGTAGAGAAGGGTAGTTAGAACCACTGCACAGTAGACCTTTAGCTTGGTGGTAAGCCTGAGACCTCTCCATTCCCAGACATTCTCACAGAGCCTCCCGAAGGCCTTGACAACCCTGTTGTTGATTTCGGCACCGATGTTGACTGCACGAGAGAGGGTGCTGCCCAGGTAGGTGAAACTGTTGACTGCCTGCAGGTTCTGTTCCTTCACCGTGATGTGGGGTTCTTCGTACAGCTTTCCAGGCGCTGGTTGGTACATGACTTCGCTCTTGTTGGTGCTGATGGTGAGACTGAAGTTGTCACACGCTCTCGGGAAGCAGTCCATTACATACTGCATCTTTTGTTCTGTAACTGCATTGAGTGCACGGTCATCAGCAAACAGTAGGTCTCTGATGACGGTATCTGTCACTGACAGCCCGGAGGTGCCTGAGGTTGAACAGCCCGCCGTCAGTCCTATATCTGAGGCTCATGCTGTCCTGGCAGTCCTGGAAAGCGTCAGTCAGCATGGCGGAGAAAACCATGTTGAACAGTGTAGGGGCAAGAACACAGCCCTGTTTTGCACTGTTGGTGACTGGGAAAGCTGCTGAATTGTCTCCATCGTCCAGAACTTTGACCATCATGCCGTTGTGAAACTGTCGCACGATTGTGATGAACTTGCTGGGGCAGCCAGACTTCTCCTTGATTTTCACAAGCCGTCTTTGCTGACCGTATCGGAGGCCTTCGTCAGATTGACGAAGGTCACAAAGAGGTCGCTGTGTTGCTCCTGGCACTTTTCCTGAAGTTGGTGTGCAGCGAATATCATGTCCACAGTACCACGTTCGGCATGGAATCCACACTGACTTTCTGGGAGGAGGCCCAAGGTGTTGTAATAGACGGTTGAGCAGAACATGAGCCATAATTTTCCCTGCAATGGACAGAAGGGAGATGCCTCTATGGTTGTCACACTGCTGGCGGTTGCCCTTTCTCTTGTAGATGTGGACAATACTAGCGTCCTTCATCTGTTGGGGGATCACGCCTGCGCTCCACAATGACTGGAAGAGTTTGGTCAGTCTTTGCAACACTACTGGGCCATCTGCCTTGTAAATCTCAGCAGGAATAGTGTCCACTCCTGGTGCTCTGCCACAGGAGAGCTATTGGATGGCCTGTCTGACTTCATCTTCTGTGGGGGGAGTGGCGAGGTCTTCGTTGATCTCCACTTGAAGTAGGTGAGCAATGGTCTCTTCGTTGATTACAGCAGGGCGGTTGAGGACCTGGTTGAAATGTTCAGCCCTTCTCTCCAGTATCTGCTTTTGAGGCTGGCTCAAAAACAGAGTACATTCCCGTAGAAGTCCATGTTAAAATGTTTAAATTGAGAGCAGAAATAAATATGTTTACAACTTGATAAAGAAATGGTTTTGGTCTCTATTAAGTTTCCTCCTCCATGACAATGGTACCCGGGGTGGATTTTTTCTAACTTCCTAGTTTTTAGATGTTTTAAGCCCAGTGACTCGCAGCGCCCGATCGACTCATTGTCCATTCAGTGCAGCTACTCGCTGTTGTGGAGGCTGTGTCAGTTTTGTTTAGACTGTTTTATTACAAATACCTGCAATATTATGGCTGGTTTTCTGATGAAATGTTCCAAAAGGAACATTCAAGATGTCCCTCCTGCAATATTCATGCTTTTAGCAGCTGGCAGTAGCTTGATCCACTAAGACCCGTTAATGCACTATTACTGAGAAAATAAGTGTATCATAACTTTTAATCAATCAATCAATCAATCAATCAATTTTTTTTTATATAGCGCCAAATCACAACAAACAGTTGCCCCAAGGCGCTTTATATTGTAAGGCAAGGCCATACAATAATGATGTAAAACCCCAACGGTCAAAACGACCCCCTGTGAGCAAGCACTTGGCTACAGTGGGAAGGAAAAACTCCCTTTTAACAGGAAGAAACCTCCAGCAGAACCAGGCTCAGGGAGGGGCAGTCTTCTGCTGGGACTGGTTGGGGCTGAGGGAGACTTTTAATGCCCACAATAGGAGAACCATCACTCACTCCCCAAAAATCTGATTTAATAAGCACCATGAAGTTAGACTGTTAGCTTAGCTGGATCAGACTGGAGGGGTGTGTGTGTGTTCAGACTTCTGTCACACACAGAACCACCCATGCTCCACCCCTTTATGCATGAATGAGTTCATCATGAATGAGTGATGTCACTGCTGTCAACATGGTGACACCCAGATATGAGATTTGTATCGGCTGTTCTGTGTGTCTATATAAAATCTACGGGTGACGTTATGCAGGATACATATACTGTTAATTAACGGGACATTCTCTATGGAATGCCACATGTGACTAAATTAAATACATAAAAATGATATTCTGAAGTAATTAACGCTATAAAAACAACCCGTCACTATGAAATAATTCCACAATGATTTAGTCAAACCTTTATTATGAAATCTGTCTTTATTGTGTCACATTTTCATAATAACTCTTTAGTAGAGAAGCTTGAATCTTCGACTGGACTGGGTTGCTTGACGCGAGGACGTATCGCTTGTTTCGTTTTGATGTGACATTGTTGTTCACCTGCATCCCCACCGCTGAGGCTGTCTCAGCTGTGAGGCAGAGACTGCTGGAGGATGTGTCTCTACTTGAAAGGACCAAACTCACACCAGACCACATCTGCCAACTCTTGGAGATCTGTCTTAACACCACGTATTTCCTGTTTAGGGGGAATTACTACAGGCAGATCCATGGTTGTGCGATGGGGTCTCCGGTATCCCCCATTGTGGCCAATCTGTACATGGAGCGAGTAGAGAAGACAGCCTTGATGTCTTTCGTGGGCATCTCTCCCAGTCACTGGTTCAGATATGTCGATGACACATGGCTTAAAATCAAGCAACAGGAAGTTGAGAACTTTACAGAACACATCAATTCGGTGGACGCCAATATCAAGTTCAAGTTCACAAACAACCATTTAGCCTTCTTGGACTGTGATGTTACGATTGGAGAGAACAGGCAGCTCCAGACAGGGGTTTACAGAAAACCCACTCACACTGACCAATATCTGCTCTTTGACTCAAACCACCCCCTTCAACACAAGCTTGGGGTGATCAGGACGCTTCAACACAGAACCCTACAGGTGCCCACAACTGCAGAGGGAAGGGCTAAAGAACAACAACTTGTCCAGAAAGCCCTCACAGTATGTGGGTACCCACGATGGTCCCTGGACAAAGTGCAGAAGTCCCAGAAAACAAAGAGACCAGATAGACAGGAGACAGAGACAAGAAGAAGAGGAGTGTCTCTCCCTTATTTAGCAGGAGTAGGGGAAAAACTACAGAGGATCTTCAGACAGTACAAAATCCCAGTTTACTTTAAACCGGTTAACACCTTGAGACAGAAATTAGTTCACCCTAAGGACAGGATCCCTAATTACAAACAGAGCAATGTAGTGTATTCTATCAGATGTCAGGAAAACTGTAACGAACACTACATAGGTGAGACTAAGCAACCTTTACACAAAAGGCTATACCAGCACCGCAGAGAGGGCACCAGTGGACCTCAGTCTGCGGTTCATCTCCACCTTAAAGACACTAACCACATGTTTGAGGACAAGGAAGTTAAAATCTTAGCCAGAGAGAAGAAATGGTTTGAGAGAGGGGTCAAGAAGGCATTCTATGTGAAACATTTGAAACCCAGCCTTAACTGGGGAGGGTGTCTGAGACACGCTTTATCCCCTGTTTACAATGGGGTACTCAGGTCAAAGCAGTTTCAGTCTTTTGTTCATGGTAATGAGTCATTCACGTCATCAGCAGAGTCATCAAGGGAGCCATCACGAGAGGGACAGCTGCCCTGTCATTAGGAGGGTGCTAACTAGAGCACAATAGGTGCTAATTAGAGCTATTGTTTAGTCAACAGCCCACAGCAGTCTGCCTCTTGGTAGGAGGGGTCTGGTTAGGTTTAAAACTCCAGCTTTTGACTTCTTGATTATTCTTCTCTACAAGAGTCAAGACAGAAGTCAGACCACCAGAGCAAGAATTTTAGCTGAGGAAGCTTCTGCGATTTGAAGCGAAACGTCCTCACATCAAGCAACCCAGTCCAGTCGAAGATTCAAGCTTCTCTACTATGGAAACCACCTGGACAACTGAGAGCCTACCCAGAAACATAATAACTCTTGTTTTATAATGGCCTTTTTAAAATTCATAACATGAATTTTGTGAATGCTGTTTTCATTTCATAATGACACTTTTCATCATGGTATCCTCAACTGTCAATCAAGACCAGTGGACGTGGCCTTAAATAACTGGCCTGTCCTTTGTTGGGACTGTTTTTGCCTGTCTGTGAAGCTGCAGCTGAACTCGCTCAGTGGCCCGTGTTGGGTCCATGTCAAGTCTGTGTATCTTACAATGGATTTCCATTTTGAAAGGAGAAAATCAAAATCATGTAACAGTTTTGTAATTTGGGGCAGCACGGTGGCTTAGTGGTTAGCACTGTTGCCTCACAGCGAGAAGGTCATGAGTTCAGTTCCTGCCTGTGGCCTTTCTGTGTGGAGTTTACATGTTCTCTCCGTGTTTGCGGGGGTTCCTCCAGGTGGTCCGGTTTCCTCCCACATCCAGAGGCATGTGGGTTAGGTGGACTGGAATCTTTAAATTGTCCGTAGGTGTGTCCAAATGTGTTTGCTTGTCTGTTTGTGGCCCTGTGACAGACTGGCGTCCTGTCCTGGGTGAACCCCCCTCGTGCTCTATGACTGCTGGGATAGGCTCCCGCCCCCCGTGACCGTTGATTGGACTAAGTGGTTGAAAATGAGTGTGTATGAATTTTTTATTTTGATGTAGGTAAACATAACTGAGAAAAGAACTTTAAAAAAAAAAATAAATAAAAAACAGAAAATTCAAAAAAGAGCAGTTTGATTTTCTTTGGTATGTTACATGAGGGAAATCAGTAAGTATGTTACCTGTATGGAAATCTTTTTACTCACCTGTGTGTGTGTGTGTGTGTGTGTGTGTGTGTGTGTGTGTGTGTGTGTGTGTGTGTGTGTGTGTGTGTGTGTGTGTGTGTGTGTGTGTGTGTGTGTGTGTGTGTGTGTGTGTGTGTGTGTCTGAGACAGAGAGAGAGATAGAAAGAACCAGTATTACGTAGCGTTCCGCTGCACCTCATGGGAATTCACATACAGGGCATCCAGAAAGATTTCACAGCACTTCACATTTTCCACATTTTGTTATGTTACAGCCTTATTCCAAAATAGGTCATTTTTTTTCCCTAAAATTCAACATGCAATACCCCATAATGACAATGTGAATGCGTTGCAGGTTCATGAAAAAACTAAGAAATCACACGTCCATAAGTATTCACAGTCTTTGACATGAAACTCAAAATTGAGCTCAGGTGCCTCCTGTTTCCACTGATCATCCTTGAGATGTTTCTACAGCTTAATTGTCGTCCACCTGGGATAAATTCAGTTGAATGGACATGATTTGGAAAGACACACACCTGTCTACATATAAGGTCCCACAGTTGTCAGAGCACAAACCAAGCATGAAGTCAAAGGAATTGTCTGTAGACGTCAGAGACAGGATTGTCTAGAGGCACAAATCTGGGGAAGGGAACAGAAACATTTCTGCTGTTTTGACATTGCAAGACATTGGGCCCAATTCACCAATATCTTCTTAAGAATCTTCTTAGATTCCTTCTTAAGCTGTCCCTAAGAAGGTTCTTAAGAAAACTCTACGTCAGATTAATCAACATGTTCTTAAACCACAGAATTGTTAGCAGCTGCGTTCTTAAGTTGATGAATCCCATCTCCTTATAAACAGAAAGCATGTGCCTGGTGAGCTGAATTAACATATGATTAGCAGAAGTAACAGCTCATCAGTGCCCATAAAAGGTCATGGAGCTGCATGGCCGTGGCAAAACTCAGATTTCATAAAGAGGAAACAAAATCATTTTCAGCAGCAGGCAAACAGAAAAAAGAACTGTGGCAGTTCAGAGGTGGAGGTGCTGTTACAGGATATCAGTGAAAAAGAAAACTGAAGTTCACCAGCTGCCTTGAAAATGTGAGTTAATCCAACTGATTATCAGTGAACTCACCTTAAAGATGAGCTATGTTTCAACTCACAATTAGTGAAGACAATGGACAGCTTTAAGTTCAGAGTTTGAAAACATAAAGTTGAGTCCAGTATCCTAAACTTGCCTTTACAAAATAAGTTCACTTAACTTAATGACACTATCATTTTTTACAGTGTACATTTATTTTAATATTAAAAAATACACTGTAAATTACCAAAACATAACATATAATAATGAACAGAGATATCATGTTCATCCATCCCAGGGTTGGGACCAGGAAGCAGAGTTGTAGTCTTATACACCTCTCTGCAGCTTCTCTCCCCCTGCCATCCCCTCATTACCCCATCCCCGTAGAGACGGTGCCTGCTCCCAGACTACCAATAACCAGCAAAAATCTATTTAAGCATAAAAATTCAAAAAGAAAAAATATAGCACCTTCAACTGCCCACAGACTAAAATAGTTAAATGTGGTCTATTAAACATTAGGTCTCTCTCTTCTAAGTCCCTGTTGGTAAATGATATAATAATTGATCAACATATTGATTTATTCTGCCTAACAGAAACCTGGTTACAGCAGGATGAATATGTTAGTTTAAATAAGTCAACACCCCCGAGTCACACTAACTGTCAGAATGCTCGTAGCACGGGCCGGGGCGGAGGATTAGCAGCAATCTTCCATTCCAGCTTATTAATTAATCAAAAACCCAGACAGAGCTTTAATTCATTTGAAAGCTTGTCTCTTAGTCTTGTCCATCCAAATTGGAAGTCCCAAAAACCAGTTTTATTTGTTATTATCTATCGTCCACCTGGTCGTTACTGTGAGTTTCTCTGTGAATTTTCAGACCTTTTGTCTGACTTAGTGCTTAGCTCAGATAAGATAATTATAGTGGGCGATTTTAACATCCACACAGATGCTGAGAATGACAGCCTCAACACTGCATTTAATCTATTATTAGACTCTATTGGCTTTGCTCAAAAAGTAAATGAGTCCACCCACCACTTTAATCATATCTTAGATCTTGTTCTGACTTATGGTATGGAAATAGAAGACTTAACAGTATTCCCTGAAAACTCCCTTCTGTCTGATCATTTCTTAATAACATTTACATTTACTGTGATGGACTACCCAGCAGTGGGGAATAAGTTTCATTACACTAGAAGTCTTTCAGAAAGCGCTGTAACTAGGTTTAAGGATATGATTCCTTCTTTATGTTCTCTAATGCCATATACCAACACAGTGCAGAGTAGCTACCTAAACTCTGTAAGGGAGATAGAGTATCTCGTCAATAGTTTTACATCCTCATTGAAGACAACTTTGGATGCTGTAGCTCCTCTGAAAAAGAGAGCTTTAAATCAGAAGTGTCTGACTCCGTGGTATAACTCACAAACTTGTAGCTTAAAGCAGATAACCCGTAAGTTGGAGAGGAAATGGCGTCTCACTAATTTAGAAGATCTTCACTTAGCCTGGAAAAAGAGTCTGTTGCTCTATAAAAAAGCCCTCCGTAAAGCTAGGACATCTTTCTACTCATCACTAATTGAAGAAAATAAGAACAACCCCAGGTTTCTTTTCAGCACTGTAGCCAGGCTGACAAAGAGTCAGAGCTCTATTGAGCTGAGTATTCCATTAACTTTAACTAGTAATGACTTCATGACTTTCTTTGCTAACAAAATTTTAACTATTAGAGAAAAAATTACTCATAACCATCCCAAAGACGTATCGTTATCTTTGGCTGCTTTCAGTGATGCCGGTATTTGGTTAGACTCTTTCTCTCCGATTGTTCTGTCTGAGTTATTTTCATTAGTTACTTCATCCAAACCATCAACATGTTTATTAGACCCCATTCCTACCAGGCTGCTCAAGGAAGCCCTACCATTATTTAATGCTTCGATCTTAAATATGATCAATCTATCTTTGTTAGTTGGCTATGTACCACAGGCTTTTAAGGTGGCAGTAATTAAACCATTACTTAAAAAGCCATCACTTGACTCAGCTATCTTAGCTAATTATAAGCCAATCTCCAACCTTCCTTTTCTCTCAAAAATTCTTGAAAGGGTAGTTGTAAAACAGCTAACTGATCATCTGCAGAGGAATGGTCTATTTGAAGAGTTTCAGTCAGGTTTTAGAATTCATCATAGTACAGAAACAGCATTAGTGAAGGTTACAAATGATCTTCTTATGGCCTCGGACAGTGGACTCATCTCTGTGCTTGTTCTGTTAGACCTCAGTGCTGCTTTTGATACTGTTGACCATAAAATTTTATTACAGAGATTAGAGCATGCCATAGGTATTAAAGGCACTGCACTGCGGTGGTTTGAATCATATTTGTCTAATAGATTACAATTTGTTAATGTAAATGGGGAATCTTCTTCACAGACTAAAGTTAATTATGGAGTTCCACAAGGTTCTGTGCTAGGACCAATTTTATTCACTTTATACATGCTTCCCTTAGGCAGTATTATTAGACGGTATTGCTTAAATTTTCATTGTTACGCAGATGATACCCAGCTTTATCTATCCATGAAGCCAGAGGACACACACCAATTAGCTAAACTGCAGGATTGTCTTACAGACATAAAGACATGGATGACCTCTAATTTCCTGCTTTTAAACTCAGATAAAACTGAAGTTATTGTACTTGGCCCCACAAATCTTAGAAACATGGTGTCTAACCAGATCCTTACTCTGGATGGCATTACCCTGACCTCTAGTAATACTGTGAGAAATCTTGGAGTCATTTTTGATCAGGATATGTCATTCAAAGCGCATATTAAACAAATATGTAGGACTGCTTTTTTGCATTTACGCAATATCTCTAAAATTAGAAAGGTCTTGTCTCAGAGTGATGCTGAAAAACTAATTCATGCATTTATTTCCTCTAGGCTGGACTATTGTAATTCATTATTATCAGGTTGTCCTAAAAGTTCCCTAAAAAGCCTTCAGTTAATTCAAAATGCTGCAGCTAGAGTACTGACGGGGACTAGAAGGAGAGAGCATATCTCACCCATACTGGCCTCTCTTCATTGGCTTGAATGAATGAATGAATGAAAATTGTTTATTTCGAACATTTGATACAACAACAACAATTACAAGATAGATCAGTAAAGACAACAACAAAAAAAGTTCCTACTGTGTACCCAACATGTCCGAAAAGGGGTAGGGCTTCCTGTTAATTCTAGAATAGAATTTAAAATTCTTCTTCTTACTTATAAGGTTTTGAATAATCAGGTCCCATCTTATCTTAGGGACCTCATAGTACCATATCACCCCAATAGAGCGCTTCGCTCTCAGACTGCAGGCTTACTTGTAATTCCTAGGGTTTGTAAGAGTAGAATGGGAGGCAGAGCCTTCAGCTTTCAGGCTCCTCTCCTGTGGAACCAGCTCCCAATTCAGATCAGGGAGACAGACACCCTCTCTACTTTTAAGATTAGGCTTAAAACTTTCCTTTTTGCTAAAGCTTATAGTTAGGGCTGGATCAGGTGACCCTGAACCATCCCTTAGTTATGCTGCTATAGACGTAGACTGCTGGGGGGTTCCCATGATGCACTGTTTCTTTCTCTTTTTGCTCTGTATGCACCACTCTGCATTTAATCATTAGTGATTGATCTCTGCTCCCCTCCACAGCATGTCTTTTTCCTGATTCTCTCCCTCAGCCCCAACCAGTCCCAGCAGAAGACTGCCCCTCCCTGAGCCTGGTTCTGCTGGAGGTTTCTTCCTGTTAAAAGGGAGTTTTTCCTTCCCACTGTCGCCAAGTGCTTGCTCACAGGGGGTCGTTTTGACCGTTGGGGTTTTTACGTAATTATTGTATGGCTTTTGCCTTACAATATAAAGCGCCTTGGGGCAACTGTTTGTTGTGATTTGGTGCTATATAAATAAAATTGATTTGATTTGATATCACTGTAATATCATATTTTAATGGCCTTCACATAAGCAGACAACGCAACCAATGCAGGGCCATATATAGGAATGTGAAAGGGGGGGTTCAAATCCCAGGAAGAACCAAGATAACATTAATGCAAACTTTATACATGCCTGTCGGTTGGCAAAAAACTCACACATGCTCACGAAGGTTCAAGCTTGGCTGATGCAAGCGCACATGATTCAAATCCATATAGTTTTTGCAAAAAATAAAAAGGTCGGATAGTTTTCTAACAGACCTTGTATTTAGCGGTATTAATATTCGCGTTTACATTATGAATATGTACGTATATGTGCGTTATGTATTAAAATAGCGGTATTTAATTTGGCGACCTTGTTTAACTCGCAAAATTCGCATAATAAATCCCACACGAATATTTGCACCTTTACAGTATTAGCAACAGGAAGGAGAAGCTCCTTTATTTCTCAGCTTATACATACAAACATGTTTTTACAAACCAGACAAGTGTAATTGTGTGTCTACGTGGGTATTTACAAGGTTACTAATCTGTTTGATATCAGAGGAGGATAGGGACCAGGGAGCAAAAATTCTCAACCCCCATGGGGAAAGTTTATCTAGCAGTTTCCCCTTTCATCACTTAAGGGATTACTCTGGCAGAGGAAATTGAAACTTGAGGGTGTGTGATAATAGCTGTGTAACAGTTAGTGCTCATTGCTTATTATCAATGAAAAGAAAATACATAACGTTGATATCCAGATCAGAAAAAAATCAGCAGAAAAAAATCATCAGAATTCTTGGGGGGGGGGGGGGGGGGCCTTCGGTTGAACCCCCTGAACCCCCTCTATATACGGGCATGCAATGTGACAACATGTCGGCACTGAAATGTGAGTTCTTCTCCTGAGTGTTCGTAGGATTTATTCTTAATAAAGAATAAATCACAGTCACTCACTTTTCAGAACTGCATCCTCCAGACAGAATACTGTTTGTATTTTTAGTGACTGATACAAATAAAGTTCAAGACATTCATATGTTCATCCCCTGACTTGTCTCAAGCAAACTCACCTCAAGGACTTGTCTCAAAGATTCACAATCTTTCAGGCATGACTGTAAATAAATGGCCCCCAACATGTCACAGGTGACATTATATGCATAAAATAAATGTGTTGAAACATTAAATAAGATTAAACAGTTTAGCACAAATCTGTTAATCCACCGGAAAATCTTTCACTTGTCTACTTTTTCAGAGTCACAGGAAATGACAGGATGACTACCATCAGACTACAAACACGCATGAACACAGCAAATTCAGTCACTTTGGTTTTTGCTCTTTCTCAAAACCAAACACAACTTGGACATGTCCCAGAAGCATTTGTGGGACATATCTGAGACAGATCCCAGCGTGCAGAAGGTCGTTGCACAGTACATGAAGAAAGACACAGGCGACGTCCTCTGCACTGGCTCTCATGTTTTGCTGTGGTCCACCAAAGTGCTCATTAAATGATGCATATGGCAGGTGTGTTTGATAAAGTCCCCTGAGAATCTACACCATCTAATTATGGAGCTGCACTGAGCATATTGATCACGTGCAATGTAATGGGATTATTTTAAATCAAGTGGTAACACGTGAGAGAGTTTGGATCCGTGTGGAAGCTCCACCCTGATAACAAACATGCCATTTCATTCGGCTCTCCAGATCTCTGTGTTCATATTTTGCATATCTACATATTTGCACAGGAAATCATGTGCTTCTGTCGGTCGAGAAGAGCAAGGTTAGCTTTTCCTGTTTGACAACCCAGCCACCAGAGTCAGATGACTGAGGATTAGTCACAAGTCATTTTCACAGATCCTCTATGCAGAAAACAGAAGTTTGTGTGAGAAGTACTGACACTTATTCAAAATGAGACACCCCTTCAAACAACCTTTTGGCTCTAACTAGTGCTAGAAGAAGTTCCACAGTTCATCTTTATAATCAACAAAATCAAAAAGTGGCGTTTTAGCAAAGGATAATCATGAAAAATTACACTTTTGTTTTAGAAGCTGCCTCCAGCCTGTAGGTGGGGTCACTGGTTCTCCAGCCACCATCTAAAAACATAGGCCATAGTGCAAGAGGTGAGGTTCACCAAGGACAGGACAAGTCTATCACAGTCACACATATAGACAGACAAACACATTCACACCTTCAGTCAGTTTGAAGTCACCAGTTCACCAAAAGTCTTTGGATGTGGGAGGAAGCTGGAACACCTGGAGGGAACCCACACAAACATGGGAAGAACATGCAGACTCCACACACGAGGGACCAGGTGGGAAGCAATCCCGTGACTTTCTTCCTGTGAGGCAACACTGCAAGCCCACTACACAACCATCCCGCCAAAAGAACCTTTCAGTTATCTTTTTTTTTGCACAGGCCTGAAGTCTATATGGTGTGTGTGTGAAGACCCCCTGACACTTGCACAACTTTGATGCACGCATAGGGTTGGGCATCGAGAACCTGTTCTTTTTGAGTATCGTTAAGAATTGATTCGATCCACCGATATCAATAGTCTTTTTGTTTAACAATTCTCTTATCGGTCCTTCAGAGCAGACGTTGTTTTTGAAGGTGTTTGTCGGGAAAATGATCATTCCTCTACATTGATTACAGACCCTGCAGTGGCTCTGTAATCAACTGTTTCTGCAGCATGACACCACTTTGAAGCATGAACCAATGAAGCAATGCTTCGATCCACCAACTCACTGGTTCTTTGATTCGCTGCTCTTCACAAATGGAAAGTCCTCTTAACTCCTCTCAAAGCCATGAAAATATCGTTAGTCGCTTTTGTGTGGATTAAAGTCACTAACTGGGACTCTTGTTTTGTTGCAGTCAAGAAACGAGAATCATCCTCCGTTCCGTTGGCACAGCTTCAAACGCTGCGTGGCTTTCTGTCGAGACAGAGTCCAGTTCAAATTAATAACTTCAAAACAAATTGCCACTTTAAATAAAATGGCACCTCTTACAAACGTAATACAGACAAGAAACTACAATCGACTAAAATGTTTTTTCCCCCCAAAATGAGACGTCCTGCATTCCTTATGAATTACATCCTGATGTGCAGCACAGCTGTAAGAGCTCAGCTCAGAGGTATAGAAAGACATTCATGCCAATAATGTCTGAAAGGAAACACTTTTGACAAAAACTACAGATTTAGTTTATTCCTATTTATGTCCAGAGATCAAGGATCCACCATGTAGAGTTTATTATGTCCAGAGTTTAAGAATCCAGTGACCAATTTCATATTTATTTACTTTAAGACTCAATAAAATGTTGTTCAATTTCAATTCAATTTCAATTTAATCGGCTTATAAAGCACCAAATCACAACAAAAGCCATCTCAAGGCGCCTCACATAGAACAGTTCAACATAATAAATTAAAATAAATAAATAAATTTTTTAAAAATCAAATACATAATTAAAAACAGGAGTAAAAGAATAAAACAGATAAAAAATAAAAACTATTCATAAGAAAGAGAATAAAAATAGGCTTTAAGTCTTGACTTAAAAATTCCACAGACTCCGACTGCCTCACGGTCGCAGGAAGACTGTTTCACAGAGCAGGTGCATGAGAAGAAAAAGCTCTTTGACCTGCTGACATAGAAAACCTGTAAAGCCTACTTTTAGTACACAAAAAATTCACAAGAGGTATTGATAAGGGAATCGATAAAGAATCGGATTGATAAGCGGAATCGATAATGGTATCGATATCGCTAAAATCTCAGCGATACCCAACCCTATGCACTTGCACGCACTCTGTCATGCAGGAGAGTAAACCCATCATTAGCGGGGTGTGTGCAATTGCGCAAAGAGAATTTTGAAATGTTCAAAAAGTCTTTCCCACATAAATGCCGTGCAACAAATGTGAAGTGGCAGTGAGCATTGCATAATCTACTTGCCAACACTATGTGCAGCTCGTCAAGTTGAGTAAAGAAGTGAACAGAGCGAGTGATTGCATCAGCACACCACATCAGAGCACAGCTCATCTGAAAGATTATAAGAAGATATTAAATCTATCACAAATATACTTTAACAGCTGCACACAAGAAGGAAAGAACATGCAAGTGTTTTACCAAGTCATGACAATGTAAACATGACAAATAATGACCTTTTTAGATGGCTCCAAATGTTTTCTCCACCTCATTCAGCCCACGTGTGCACGAAAGCTGGAGTGAAAGCTGGAGCAGCTGGAGTGGCCCTCTGTGATTCAGGAAGCGATTAGAGACATGTTCAACAGCTAACTTGGACAGAAAATGATTAATCTGCTACAAAATAATTATTTTATATACACAGCATCCAGTGCACAATGTGTGGCAGCCAGTGGAACAAAGCATGGCATCCAGCTGGGCACACAGCGCGTGGGATACACAAGGACGTGCGTGCAAGTGTCAAGATACCTTAAAGCTCCTTTCACACCGGGCCTTCTTCAAGCTGCTTCCTGTGGCATCATGACGATGCAGGAATGTCTGCATCAGGTGCGCGCAGCACAGGGGCAGAGAGGAGGTGAGAGCACAGAGGAGGACCTACAGACAGTCTGCTTGCAGGTCCTCCTCTGCACAGAGAAATCAGAGTACACAGTTTGTCTGCAGCCAGACTGCGGAACACCTGTTTAACTGTATAACTGCTGCAGTGTCCTTTGTACATCATTGTTGTTTCTGGTGGAGTTGAGGTGCTACAGATGACATCACATTACCACCAATTTAGACCAGTGGCGGTTCTACAGTGAATTAATCTCTGGGCAAGACCCCATCTGAGCACCACCACCAAAAAAACCCCACAAAATTTTGCACAGTCATTTTCTTAGTATTATATTATTAATATTTTAGAAGTGCCCCTGAAATTGCAATTGAAATTGACATCAAAATACTGCAGACTACAATATTACTCTAAAGCAAAACATCCATGAATTCTAAATTTGAATAAACACGTGTCGTTAGACACTTTATTAATCTGTCTTTCAGGGAGGAATGATTAGCTCTTTTATTCAGGTGCATATTTGTCTTTACATTTATCCATCCATCCATCTATTTCCTTCCGCTTTATCTGGAGTCAGGTCGCGGGGGCAGCAGCTCAAGCAAAGCCACCCAGACCTCCCGATCCACACACACCTCCCCCAGCTCCTCCGGGGGAACCCCAAGGCGTACCCAAGCCAGCCGAGAGATGTAGTCCCTCCAGCATGTCCTGGGTCTTCCCCGGGGCCTCCTCCCAATGGGACGTGCCTGGAACACCTCTCCAGCGAGGCGTCCAGGGGGCATCTGGAAAAGATGCCCGAGCCACCTCAACTGACTCCTTTCGACGTGGAGGAGCAGCGGCTCGACTCCGAGCTCCTCCCGAGTGACCGAGCTCCTCACCCTATCTCTAAGGGAGTGCCCAGCCACCCTGCGGAGGAAACTCATCTCGGCCACTTGTACTCGCGATCTCGTTCTTTCGGTCATGAGCCAAATCTCATGACCATAGGTGAGGATCGGAACATAGATCGATCGGTAAATCGAGAGCTTTGCCCCCCTACTCAGCTCTCTCTTCACCACAACGGTCCGATACAGCGACTGCATCACTGCAGATGCTGCACCGATCCGTCTATCGATCTCACGCTCTATCCGTCCCTCACTCGTGAACAAGACCCCGAGATACTTAAACTCCTCCACTTGAGGCAAGGACACTCCACCGACCTGAAGAGGGCAAAGCACCTTTTTCCGGTCGAGAACCATGGCCTTGGATTTGGAGGTGCTGATTTTCATCCCTGACGCTTCACACTCGGCTGCAAACCACCCCAGTGCACGCTGAAGGTCCTGATTTCACGAAGCCAACAGAACCACATCGTCCGCAAACAGCAGAGACGAGATTCTGTGGTTCCCAAACCAGACCCCCTCTACACCCTGGCTGCGCCCAGAAATTCTGTCCATAAAAATAATGAACAGAACCGGTGACAAAGAGCAGCCCTGGTGGTGGCCAACGTGCACTGGAAACAGGTTTGACTTACTACCGGCAATGCGAACCAAGCTCCTGCTGCGGTCGTACAGGGACCGGATAGCCCTTAGCAAAGGACCCCGGACCCCATACTCCACCATGTCCCTCCCAGAGCCCAGCCTTCTCCAGATCCACAAAACACATGTGGACTGGTTGGGTGAACTCCCATGAGCCCTCGAGCACCCGATGGAGTGTGTAGAGCTGGTCCAGTGTGCCGCGACCAGAACGAAAACCACACTGCTCCTCCTGAATCTGAGGTTCGACCATCGGTCGAATTCTCCTCTCCAGTACTCTGGAATAGACCTTACCGGGGAGGCTGAGGAGTGTGATCCCCCTATAGTTGGAACACACCCTCCGGTCCCCCTTCTTAAACAGAGCGACCACCACCCCGGTCTGCCAATCCAGAGGCACTGTCCCCGATCGCCACGCGATGTTGCAGAGGTGTGTCAGCCAAGACAGTCCCACAACATCCAGAGAGTTAAGGTACTCAGGACAGATTTCATCCACCCCAGGAGCCTTGCCACAGAGGAGCTTTCTAACCACCTTGGTGACTTCGGCCTGGGTAATGCATGAGTCCGCCTCTGAGTCCCCAGTCTCTGCTTCCTCTTCGGAAGACGTGACGATGGGATTGAGGAGATCCTCGAAGTATTCCTGCCACCGCCCGACAACATCCCCAGTCAGGGTCAACAGCTCCCCACCCGCACCGTAAACAGTGCTGGTGGAGAGCTGCTTCCACCTCCTGAGGCGTCGGACGGTTTGCCAGAATCTCTTCGAGGCCGACTGATAGTCCTCCTCCATGGCCTCCCCGAACTCCTCCCAGACCCGAGTTTTTGCCTCTGTGACTGCACAGGCTGCGGCACGCTTGGCCTGCCGGTACCTGTCAACTGCCTCCGGGGTCCCACCTACCAACAAAGATAAGTAGGATTCCTTCTTCAGCTTGACGGCATCCCTTACTTCCGGCAGCCACCACCGGATTCGGGGATTGCCGCCGCAACAGGCCCCAGAGACCTTGCGACCACAGCTACGAGCGGCCGCATCAACAATGGAGGTGGAGAACATGGTCCACTCAGACTCCATGTCTCTAACCTCCCCCGGGATCTGGGAGAAGCTCTCCCGGAGGTGGGAGTTGAAGACCTCGCTGACAGAGGGTTCCGCCAGTCGTTCCCAGCAGACCCTCACGATACGTTTGGGCCTGCCAGGTCTGACCGGCTTCCTCTCCTCACAGCGGCTCCAACTCACCACCAGGTGGTGATCAGTCAACAGCTCTGCCCCTCTCTTCACTCGAGTGTCCGAGACAGGTGGCCGAAGGTCAGATGATACGACTACAAAGTCGATCATCAACTTCCGGCTCAGAGTGTCCTGGTGCCACGTGCACTTATGGACACCCTTGTGCTCGAACATGGTGTTCGTGATGGACAAACTGTGACTAGCACAGAAGTCCAACAACTGAACACCACTCGGGTTCAGATCGGGGAGGCCGTGCTTCCCAATCACCCCCCTCCAGGTCTCACTGTTGCCGCCCACGTGGGCATTGAAATCCCCCAGGGGAACAATGGAGTCCCCAGTCGGAGCGCTATCTAATACCCCTCCCAGGGACTCCAAGAAGGTTGGGTACTCTGCACTGCCGCTCGGCCCGTAGGCCGAGACAACGGTGGGAGACCTGTCCCTGACCCGAAGGCGTACGGACGCGACCCTCTCGTTCACTGGAGTAAACTCCAACACATGGCGACTGAGCTGGGGAGCAATAAGCAATGCGACTCCAGCTCTCCGCTTCTCCCCGTGGGCAACGCCAGAAAAAGGAAGCATCCAGCCCCTCTCCAGGAGTTGGGTACCAGGAGTTGGGAACCCAACCCAACTCTTTACATTTAACTAAATCTTTAGCTTGATGTTTGTACATATTAGGCTAAATGTGTAAATACTTAAGCCCCTTTCACACCGGGGGTGCTCCCGGTTGCTCCGAGTTGCGCCGTGTGTCATTATGACGACGTCGCATGGAAGCAACTCAGTGCCGAGATGATGCAGCTTGGCGCCACAACAGCGTGAGGGGCGCAAAGGAGGAAGCAAGTCGGGCACCGAAAAATTAAACTTGTTTAGTTTTTTTGGTGTCCTGTGCTCGACGCAGAAAGGAAGTGGTTCCAGCACAAGTCGGGGCAAAGAGGCGTAACTCGGGGCAAAGAGGCGTTACCTGGCTTGACTCGGAAGCCAATTTATGATTCCTGCTGTGTTCCATTGTTCCCGCAGTATAAATCACGCAGGATTGTTTTTATACCGTGTACTTAATGCAGTAAAAACTACACGCTGAAAAAAAAGACCACAGGAAAAAAATGTTGATTGCAGCTCAGCTCCTTTTCTGTGTGGAGCTGTCTGGTGAAGAGAGGCACTGTGAGGCAGCAGTAGCTTCTTCTCTCACAAATGTGTTTAAATAAAATCCATAAAGTCCAGATTGCCAGAAATATCCAGTAAAAAGTCTAGACATCTCTAGTCCACTCATGGACGTTCGTTCACGCACGCAAATGTGAACAATTAAAAGAGAAAAAAAGTCTGGCTGCAGGCATTAGTTCCTTGTTCTCTGCTCAAACTCTCACATCACAGTTAAAAAAAGGACAAAAAGGACATAAGTCCTGAGACAGGACATGTCAACGTCAAGTAGAACTCCAGACATCTCCACATTTGCTTATGGACGGTTCGTTCACGCGCACATCTCGCAGTCAAAGGAGGAAAGATAAACTATAACAGTACTCAGAGCGCAGCCCTGCAGCTCTGCACAACAATAAATATAAAGTAGAACAGAAGTCAGAGTGCACAGTCTGTCTGCAGCCAAACTGTGCACTCTGACTTCTCTGTGCAGCCCCGGTGTGAAAGGGGCTTTAGAATTAACTAATCTGCTAAAGTTTTAGGTTTGACAGAAATTTGATCATGTAGTGTTTTACCTTTTTTTTTCTCCTTAATTTTTGTTCTTCATCTGTGTCAAAAGAAAATCTAAACTGAAACGTTATGAGTGTTTCCATGCCAATGAAATCAAATGTGATTCTTTTTCTCCATCAAATAAACCAGTTAATTACAAAGATAAGCCTCATTTTAAATGTTATTATTATTATTATTATTTTGTCAGTGTACTTGACAAAAAGAATTTCCAGCTGCTGGGATATTTTTGTAAAAACACTCTTGCAGGCACACAAGAAAGAGTCACTTCAGCTAGTAATGTGAACACAGCATAAGGTCTAAGCCGTCTTTACAAATAGGCAGACTCTCCTTTTTGCAAACTTTTTTCCATGAGTGGGCAGTTTGTCCTCTCAAGTGACATTCAAACTGGTTCTTACACCCTGTCTGTTCACTTTGAAAGGCTGCCTGCCTCGTTTGCTGATTGAGCCGCAGAGTTCTGGTTCTGTGCTGTGTCCTACGTGGACTGAGCCAAAGCGGAGCAGACTGCATGGGAGCAGAGCCCCTGTCCCCGCTTTCCTGCCACACATGGAGAGGATTCGGCTGCACCCAGCTCAGGATGCAGCTGAATCCTCGCCGTGTGTAGCAGGACATTTCACACAATTCAGAAAAACATGCAGGAATTATAAGCCTGCATTTATACGAGGTCTGTTAGAAAAGTAACGGACCTTTTTATTTTTTTCAAAAACCATATGGATTTGATTCATATGTTTTTACATCAGCCAAGCCTGAACCTTCGTGCGCATGTGTGAGTTTTTCCACGCCTGTCGGTTGCGTCATTCCCCTGTGGGCAGGCTTTGAGTGAGCACTGGTCCACCCTTCATTGCGAGGAAATGGCGGAATGATTTGGGCTTTTTTTTCCATCCGAATTTTTTCAGAAACTGTTAGAGACAGGCAGCTGGAAACCATTCGAAAAATTTATCTGGCTTTCAGTGAAAATTTTACGGGCTTCACAGAGAATAAGGAGTGTTACTACAGCTTTAAGGACGGCCCACAATGGCACAAGGAAGCGAGACAAAGGAACACCTCCATTTCGGAGTGCCAGAGGACAAGTTGGGACAAGCCCAGCTCTAAACAATTTCTCTTATACTCACTTGACTGGTAAGCACTCAAAGCCGAGATAGGCATGTCCCAACTTGTCCTCTGGCACTCCGAAACGGAGGTGTTCCTTTGTCTCGTTTCATCAGCGAATCGGTCGTGACGCGCGAAGCCTCCACAAGGCTTCATGCGTTAGGGCAACGGTACGCAACGGTACTCAACGGTACTCAACGGTACTCAACGGTACTCAACGTGACTGGAAGCCACACCCTCACAATACAACGTTACCTGATGCCAATGTATGATTCCTGCTGTGTTCCATTGTTCTCGATGTATAAATCATGCAGGATTGTTTTTATGCCGTGTACACAATGCAGTAAAACTACACACTTAAAAGGAGAACAGAAAAGAAAATGCTCAGCATGGCTGCTGCTGCAGCTCCTCACTCTTACCTTAAATTCTCTCACAACTGTGAGAGAAAAGTCCATAATAGTCCTGCTCACAGAGTGATTGCCAGAGACAGGACATGTCCACATCCAGTATAACTCCAGACACACAGCTCACAGTCAAAGGAAGAAAGATAAACTATAACAGAAATCAGAGCGCAGACCTGCAGTCCTGCAGCCCTGCACAAGAACAAACTGCCTGCAGATCCTCCGTTGCGTCCTCACCTCCTCTCTGCCCCCCTGCTGCGCACACCTGATGCAGACATTCCTGCATTATCATGACACCACATGAAGCAATTTGAAGCAGGCCTGGTGTGAAAGGAGCTTAAAGGTACCCTGACACTTGCACTACTTTGATCCGTGCACTTGCACGCATGTTGTCATGACAATCCCACCCGCTGTGTTCCCAGTTGGACGCCGTGCTTTATTCCATCGTCTGCCATGCACTCTGTTGGGTATTTTCTCCTCCAAACATTCTTAAAACCTTTAACAAGACAAACAGAGTCAAGAACACCAGTGAGACAGAATATCAATTGAAGCTCGCGAGGAGTGCAGACAGTCCGTACACGTAGTACCAC
The DNA here is from genome assembly GCF_902500255.1 of Thalassophryne amazonica. NCBI lineage: Eukaryota > Metazoa > Chordata > Actinopteri > Batrachoidiformes > Batrachoididae > Thalassophryne > Thalassophryne amazonica. Next base: position 69,622,413 of record NC_047122.1, read on the forward strand.
TGTGAGCACTGAGGACTGCTGCATGCTCACTCTTTTTATTAGGAGAAGCCCTACCCACATTGTGAAACTTGTCCTAAGGGTGGGGGGAAACATTGCATGACAAGTTTCCTCCCATAATACAAAACATCTCATGGCACGTATGCCAATGATTGCAGCTGCGTGGAGAAACAGTTTCGTTTCCTTTTGTTTAGTCTATCAGTGGCGGTCAGCACATCCTGTTCTTGCAGGCTTGTCTGGTTGCACTTATCATCTGTTCTGCATCTGCTGTTCCTGCTTGCACAGCACTTGCACAGCATAAGGTCATAAAATCACAACAGCCAAAATAACAGTGTCACAGATACCACACAGCAGGCCTGTACAATTAAATGAAGAAAGAGTAAGGTACAAATGTTTAACAGTGATAACTTATATACACTATACAAAATCTTTAACACACTCTGCACTGGATGCTGTATATATAAAATAATTATTTCGTAGTGGATTAATTATTTTCTCTGCAATTTGGCTGCTGAAAACAGCTCAAATTGCTTCCTGAATCACAGAGAACCATTCCAGCCAGAGTCGTTTGCGTGCTGAACGAGCTGGAGAAACCCTTTGGAGGCATCTAAAAAGGTAATTATTTGTCATGCTTTGGTGATTGGAGACCCTGCAAGACTTATGACAAATGTGTGTGTGGAATCCATGAGCTTAGTGGGGAAATTAGTGCAGAAAATCCACTATGGTGATAGTGCAGTTTATCTGCCAGGGAGGAAAATTCAACAAGTTGAGACTGTGGTCTGCTTCTGTAGATATGTCCATAAAAAAATCATAGAGGGATATGCTTTGCAAACTTAATACCCATTACTACATTGGATGATGTTGAAAGTGAGGATGGCCCAGTGGTTGTTCAAGCAATATCAAAGATTTTGTGTCTGCTACCTACAACTCATGTGGAATGTCTCAAACCTAAACCTACTTCTAGGCATCTTATATATGCTACTCTGGAACCACCCCTAAACCCAAACAGTTCAACTGTCAACCCCACTGAGGTCCTTAGTCTGGGTCTCATTAACATAAGATCACGATCCTCAAAAGCATTGCTGATTAATGATCTAATTATGGATTATCTAGAATGGAAATGGTGTAGTTCAAAATTAGAAGTATTCCACCTTGTGTGGCGTGATGCTATCTTAAACTATAAACATGCATTACTGGCTACAAAGCGGACCTATTACTCTGGTTTCATCAACAAAATCAAGCATAATGACATGGTGGCAACACTTATTCATGGACAACCACCTGTAGTTTGCTCTCCTTTTACAGCACAAGATTTCCTGGATTACTTTGAGAAGAAAATAGGTTATCCCAGCATGCCTTAACCCAGCCACTACACCCTGCTATTGAGGTGGGCGCCATTACTGAAGTATTAACTAGATTTACAGAATTTGATAATATCTCACTAGGCGGCTGACGAAACTCGTAACGTCAACAACAAGCACAACCTGTTTATTTGATCCTATACCAACAAAAATGTTTAAGGACCTGTGGTCCACTCTTGAGCCAACTGTGCTGGAAATGATTAATCTGGATCTGTTCCTAAATGTTTTAAATCTGCAGTGATTAAACCATTACTTAAGAAACCTAATCTTGAACCTAGTGTATTGAAAAACTATCGGCCAATATCAAATCTATCATTTTGCTCTAAAATTCTGGAAAAAGTGGTGTCACAGCAGCTCGTGGACTATCTTACTGAGAATAAACTCTTTGAGCCACTGCAGTCTGCTTTTAGGGTCCTGTCCCACTGGGGAGAGGATTAATTGCGCATGAATTGAGTATACAAATTGCGGGCGTTTGTTGTCGTCCGCAACAAAAATGGCCAAAAATGACAAATGTCCCAGTATGAATTACGGATATATTAATAATATATAGTGAATATACGAGGTCTATTAGAAAAGTATCCGACCTTATTTAAAAAAAAAAAACCCATATGGATTTGAATCACGTGTGCTTGCGTGAGCCAACCTTGAACCTTCATGCGCATGCGTGATTTTTTTCACGCCTGTCGGTTGCATCATTCGCCTGTGAGCAGGCTTTGAGTGAGGAGTGGTCCACCCCCTTGGCGGATTTTCATTGTCAGGGAAATGGCTGAGAGACTGCTGCTTTGCTTGATCTAATTTTTTTTAGAAACTGTGAGGCACATCCATGTGGACACCATTTGAGAAATTCAGGTGGTTTTTGGTGAAAATTTTATGGGCTTCAAAGACATTAAGGGATGTTACTGTTGCTTTAAGGATGGCCCCCAGCAGCTGTGGGGCGCGCCGCGCTCCAGCTGCCATCGACAGACTGAACGACCATTTCATTTCTAAATTTCTCATTTCTTCTCCGATACTCACTCGACTGGTAAGCACTGAAAGGCATGTCCCAGCTTGTCCTTCTGGCACTCTGAAATGGAGGTGTTCTTTGTCTCGCTTGTCGTCATGACGCGCAAGGCGTCCGCTCCTTTCCATGACAAAAACTCCTCGTAACAGTGGAATGTGCCGTTCATTTCCAAACTGGACACTGTGTTTTATCTGGGACGTCGTCTGGACTAGCACAGGAATTGTAAAAAGACATGGACATCAGCACTTTTTTGGCAAATTGAGACAGACGTGTGGAGGAATTCCGCGCGTCATGGCGGTGCCGCGATGCGCAAAGCAATGCCGTGATGAAGCGTCACAGAACATGTTCTGGCATGTCCAGGCACATCCACAATTTCTTGGATAATCACTCGACTGAAAAACCACCGACAGCTGTCTGAACGCCATCTCAAAACCGTCCTGTGAGACCAAAATGGAGGTGGTTTTGTGTCGGTCCAGCAGCAAATCCATCATGACGCACGAAGCGTCCGCTCGGCTTTCCACGACAAAATCTCTTGTTAAAAGTGAAATCTGCAGGAAAATGGGTGATGTCCAGCTCTTGTGATAACCAGAGAAAGTGCACACGATGGTCACGGATCCACAGAGCGATCTGAAATGGTCATTCAGCCTGTCCATGGCAGCTGGAGCGCGGCGCGCCCCACAGCTGCTGGGGGCCGTCCTTAAAGCGACAGTAACATCCCTTAATGTCTTTGAAGCCCATAAAATTTTCACCAAAAACCACCTGAATTTCTCAAATGGTGTCCACATGGATGTGGATTGTTTCCCTGACAATGAAAATCCACCGAGGGGGGTGGACCACTCCTCACTCAAAGCCTGCTCACAGGCGAATGACGCAACCTACAGGTGTGAAAAAAATCATGCATGCAAGGTTTCAACTCAGCTTCGCCTCATTGAATAGAACATTCCATCTTTCACCTCATGAAATATTCGTACCATTGAACTCATAAACATTCATTATTTGTATACCATCTCACCCTGTCCTCTGTGTCTTCCTCTGTCTCACCAACCACCTGCATGTCCTCCTTCAGCACATCCATAAACCTCCTCTTTGGCCTCCCTCTTCTCCTCCTGCCTGGTGGCTCCATCCTCAGCATCCTTCTCCCTATATACCCTGGGTCCCTCCTCTGCACATGTCCAAACCATCCCAATCTCGCCTCTCTGACTTTGTCTCCAAACCGTCCCACCTGAGCTGTCCCTCTGATATGTTCATTCCTAATCTTGTCCATTCTTGTCACTCCCAAAGAGAACCTCAACATCTTCAGCTCTGCCTCCTGACTTTTTGTTAGTGCCACCGTCTCTAAACCGTCCAACATAGCTGGTCTCACTACTGTCTTGTAAACTTTCTCCTTCACTCTTGCAGCTATTCTTCGGTCACAAATCACTCCTGCCACCTTTCTCCACCCACTCCACCCTGCCTGCACTCTCTTCTTCACCTCTCTACCACACTCTCCATTACTTTGAACAGTTGACCCCAAATGTTTAAACTCATCTACTTTCACTACTTCTACTCCTTGTAACTGCACTATACCACTGGGCTCCATCCCATTCACACACATGGACTCAGTCTTGCTCCTACTGACTTTCATTCCCCTTCTCTCCAAAGCATATCTCCACTTCTCCAGACTAGACTCAACCTGCTCTCTACTCTCAGACAGATTTTCCGTACAGTACCATCTGTTTGTCTTTCTTAAAGACATGCAAATAACATCCAAGACATATTCAGTGACTTGGAAATGTTCATGTATCTATCCCTTGACTTGTCTAAAGAAAACTGGCTGTAAAAGCGATGGTTTACTGTAAATTCACCAAAAGGTACCAATAACTGTCCCCAGCATACATTTTATATCAGGATTTTCTGTTTCACTTTGTGAAAGCATTTTGTTGTTGTTGTTGCCAAATAACTTTGGACATTTAAAAAATATTTTGATTAAACAAAATTGCTTTGTTTGCATTTATTTCTAACCATATATTAAAATGTGTACATAATATAAAAGGGTACCAACAATTTTATCCATGTGAGTATATATTTGTGTCTCTGTCTTTCTCTGGGTGTGTTTGTGCTTAATGTTGTCTGTAATTGTCTCTCTGTCTGTGTCTGTATGTTGGTGTGTGTGTGTGTGTGTTTGTGCCTCTTTGTGTTTACGTCTGTGAGTTTGTGGTAGTCGTGTGTGTCTCTGTGTGTGTCTGTATGTTGGTGTGTGTGTGTGTTTGTGCCTCTTTGTGTTTACGTCTGTGAGTTTGTGGTAGTCGTGTGTGTCTCTGTGTGTGTCTGTATGTTGGTGTGTGTGTGTGTGTTTGTGCCTCTTTGTGTTTACGTCTGTGTGTTTGTGGTAGTCGTGTGTGTCTCTGTGTGTGTCTGTATGTTGGTGTGTGTGTGCGTGTGTGTCTCTGTGTGTGTCTGTATGTTGGTGTGTGTGTGTGCGTGTGTGTCTCTGTGTGTGTCTGTATGTTGGTGTGTGTGTGTGTGTTTGTGCCTCTTTGTGTTTACGTCTGTGAGTTTGTGGTAGTCGTGTGTGTCTCTGTGTGTGTCTGTATGTTGGTGTGTGTGTGTGCGTGTGTGTCTCTGTGTGTGTCTGTATGTTGGTGTGTGTGTGTGCGTGTGTGTCTCTGTGTGTGTCTGTATGTTGGTGTGTGTGTGTGCGTGTGTGTCTCTGTGTGTGTCTGTATGTTGGTGTGTGTGTGTGTGTTTGTGCCTCTTTGTGTTTACGTCTGTGAGTTTGTGGTAGTCGTGTGTGTCTCTGTGTGTGTCTGTATGTTGGTGTGTGTGTGTGCGTGTGTGTCTCTGTGTGTGTCTGTATGTTGGTGTGTGTGTGTGTTTGTGCCTCTTTGTGTTTACGTCTGTGTGTTTGTGGTAGTCGTGTGTGTCTCTGTGTGTGTCTGTATGTTGGTGTGTGTGTGTGTTTGTGCCTCTTTGTGTTTACGTCTGTGTATTTGTGGTAGTCGTGTGTGTCTCTGTGTGTGTATATGTATGCCTTTGTGTTTGTGTGTAATGTAGTGTGTCTTTGTGTGTCACAGGGAAAGAGTGCAGCCAGGATGAGAGTACGGCAGCAGCCATCTTTACGGTGCAGCTGGATGATTATCTTGGCGGGAAACCTGTCCAGTATCGGGAAGTACAGGGGGCGGAGTCAACAGCCTTCAGCAGCTACTTCAAAGGAGGGTTGACTTACAAAGTAAGCATCAAAACTTCTGCAGCATGACAAAGTAAAGCTTAGTTTCTGCCTGAAGGTGGCACTCTTGATATTAGCATCTTTTTCAGTAAAAACTAACAAATTGCTGCATTTTTTTTTTATTTGCTGATAAACAGCTCAGAAAACATCAGGCTACATATTCCAGGAATGAAGCAGCAAAATGAAGTACCTGCTTGAAGCTGCACCCCCCCCCCCCCCCACCCCTTCAAAAATATTAAAGTAGCACTGTTGTTCATTTGTTGCTCGTTTGTGCTGTTAAAATAATTTGCTTAACTGTTAGCCTACAGCCTGCTTTTTAGACCTCCGTTCACCGCCTGCCCGCGTGGTAGGTTAAGTGGTCGACATCCCCCGGTAGTGTTGCCTGCAGCCTCCCAAGGGCTCCACCCGTCTGCAGCAAAAAACCAACACCTTTCAGCTACGACCTCAGATCAGACGAGACGACCTGCTGAAATTAATCATATCCCTAATTAGATGCAGTTTGCCAACTGCATTCTGTGAGGACTGGGGTGTCTCCTGACCTCGCCCCACCCCGTTATCTTGTCCTGCATGTCTGTTTGATTAAAAGAAGGATTTGACCAGGTATTTAAATTTGAACACAATTACTCTGGCAGATAGACCTCTGCAGCTTTATTAAACAGAATTTGAAGGTAACAGAATGAGTAGGATGAATTTTATCATAGCCAGAAATTCTGAGGGTCCCAGGAGCTGAAAGCTTACAACCAGCAGTCTGGTGTTCTGTCAAGCTGACAGCAAAGAGGAACCTTGAGCAATGGGCGGGCACCTCTTTTATATCCACTTGTCCTTCATCTGAATGGTCTTCTTCCCTCTGCTTCGGGGCATGGTCCTGCCCATGTGCACCGTGCAGTTTTCTTACTTCCTCTTTTTCCTGAAATGTCACCAGTGCCTAAACTGATAAGAAATTGTTTTGGGCAAAAAACTGCTAACTGAGGGTCTGTCAGCAAGTCTCATCACCGCGGTTATACCACAGAAATATTTGCACATCTCCAGGTTGCACCACATTCTGAAAAAACAAGTCTAATCATACCCACGTAACAAGTTTAAGCTCCTCATCTTGCTGACAGAAGTCTGTTACTGGCATCCTGTTCCATATGCTGTCTGCATATTTCTCAACATATTCTATTGGGCCTCAGCAAAAGGACACATCAAGTTTACAACACTTTGAAAATGATTATATGAGTAAAACATCTTAAAACAGTATATTCAGAAAATAAACCAACCGTTTTAGCAGAAGCAAATCTAATCATAAACATAACAGCCCTTCAATTTGGCGTACACAATACACACTTCAAAACTATTTGAACATATAGATATCACGTAATTAACCTTAGCTATTGATTACATAATTAATAAGCATTGATAAATGTCAATTACTATGTGCATATAAGTAATACATCCTTCACACAATTAAGCACATTTAGGATCTATATTCCTTCAATTCCCAAACAACCCAACTGCGGGAAGGCCTGGCCCGTGCGTGACGTGGGCTGTCACCGGCCTCACACCATCCACAGGCTGATTCCCGATCAGAAGGACCCCCAGGATTCCCTCAGTAGCGGGGCTCTTCCCTCTTCACACACTGCTAATGATGGGGATTCCCAAAGGACTGTGTGACATCAGCCTGGGGATTCCCTCTGACTGGCTGACTGACTGAGGATGCCCACAGTCACGGCGAGTATAGAGGGAGGAGCCCAGCACCAAATCCCAATCCGACAGGCGGGTGCTGGAAATGTGACATATGGAAGCCCGCCACTGGCCCAGTGAGGCCCGCGGGCCTGAGTCCGTCTGATCAAGGCTCAGCCTGTGGAGGGTGTGAAGCTGCGGTAGTCAGTCAGTCAGCCAGCGAGTCAGCGAGGCTAAATAAATGCTGCTAAGCCAATAAAAATATCAGAAATCACCATTGGCCAATTAAGAGCAACCCTTATTTGAACTGGGATCATTTTTTAAGAAGTTGCTGGATTGAGCAGAGTACAAAGTCTCACACGGACAAAAACACTTTAGAATGCCACCTAAAGTGTGTCATGCAATAGGACGTGCCCATCTGCACATTGCGATTTCCACCGAGTTTCATCTGAGTATAAATGCAAATGGCTTGTTTAATGACTTCATTCTCATGGGTGTGTTTTGATCATATAATACAATAAATCATGGCTGTGTAGATATTATAAGATGTGGTGGATGCAGTGATGCGCAGTGATGCACAGTGATGCACAGTGATGCGCAGTGATGTGCAGTGATGTGCAGCGATGCGCAGTGATGTGCAGTGATGCGCAGTGATGCGCAGTGATGCACAACGATGTGCAGTGATGCACAGCGATGCACAGCGATGCGCAGTGATGTGCAGTGATGCACAGCAATGTGCAGTGATGCACAGCAATGCACAGTGATGTGCAGTGATGCACAGTGATGCGCAGCGATGCGCAGTGATGTGCAGTGATGCACAGCGATGAGCAGTGATGCACAGTAATGCGTAGTGATGTGCAGTGATGCACAGCGATGCACAGTGATGCACAGCAATGCGCAGTGATGTGTACTGATGCACAGCGATGCGCAGTGATGTGCAGTGATGCACAGCAATGCACAGTGATGTGCAGTGATGTACAGCGATGCACAGCGATGTGCAGTGATGCACAGCCATGCGCAGTGATGTGCAGTGATGCACAGTGATGTGCAATGATGCATAGCAATGCACAGTGATGTGCAATGATGCACAGTAATGCGCAGTGATGTGCAGTGATGTGCAGTGATGCATAGCGATGCACAGCGATGCGCAGTGATGTGCAGTGATGCACAGTAACGCGCAGTGATGTGCAGTTATACACAGCAATGCGCAGTGATGTGCAGTGATGCACAGCGATGTGCAGTGTGCTCCTGCTGATTGTTAAGGAGGTCCTGTCTTACACAGGTGGAAGACTGTACTTCCTAACATAGGCTGAGTTCTTAATAGCGGCTGTTTTATGACTCAGACAGGAGGTGTGGCATCAGGTTTTCAACATGTGGTCACCAATGACCTCACAGCACAAAGACTCCTTCACATTAAAGGGCGCCGAGTGGTGAGGGCCACCCAGGTTCCCCTCAGCTGGTCCAGCTTCAACAGTGGAGACTGCTTCATCGTGGACCTTGGAGAGGTAAAGACATACACACACACACACACACACACACACACACACACACACACACACACACACACACACACACACACACACACACACACACACACACACACACACACACACACACACACACACACATTGCAAAGAATCATTTGCCAGTTTTCAAAATCCTAGCCCTGGGTTAGGGCCATGTTCCTCCAAACATGACGTCTGGCATTCATGCCAAAAAGTTCAATCTTTGTCTCATCAGACCAGAGAATTTTGTTTCTCATGGTCTGAGAGTCCTGATGGATCTGAACTTCTTCCATTTCCAGATGATGGAGGCCACTGTGCTCATTGGGACCTTCAAAGCAGCAGAAATGTTTCTGTACCCTTCCCCAGATTTGAGCCTCCAGACAATCCTGTGTCTGAGGTCTACACACAATTCCTTTGACTTCATGCTTGGTTTGTGCTCTTACTGTCAACTGTGGGACCTTATATGTAGACAGGTGTGTGTCTTTCCAAATCATGTCCAATCAACTGAATTTACTCCAGGTGGACTCCAGTTAATCTGTAGAAACATCTCAAGGATGATCAGTGGAAACAGGAGACACCTGAGCTCAATTTTGAGCTTCATTGGCAAAGACGGTGAATACTTATGGACGTGTGATTTCTTCCCTTTTTATTGTTGTTAATAATAAATTTGCAAAAATCTTTAAAAAAATTTTCACATGGAATAAAAAAAAAAAAAAAAAAAAGAATTTCATCCATTTTAGAATAAGGCTGTGTGGAAAAAGTGCTGTGAATTTCTGGATGTACTGTATTTGATGCCTCTCTTTATGCCTCCCCAAGGTTCTTTTGTAGGAGACTATTGTTGTGTCATTATCTCATATCAGTGTTCATGTATATCAATCAATCAATCAATTTTTTATATAGCGCCAAATCACAACAAACAGTTGCCCCAAGGCGCTTTATATTGTAAGGCAAGGCCATACAATAATTATGTAAAACCCCAACGGTCAAAACGACCCCCTGTGAGCAAGCACTTGGCTACAGTGGGAAGGAAAAACTCCCTTTTAACAGGAAGAAACCTCCAGCAGAACCAGGCTCAGGGAGGGGCAGTCTTCTGCTGGGACTGGTTGGGGCTGAGGGAGAGAACCAGGAAAAAGACATGCTGTGGAGGGGAGCAGAGATCGATCACTAATGATTAAATGCAGAGTGGTGCATACAGAGCAAAAAGAGAAAGAAACACTCAGTGCATCATGGGAACCCCCCAGCAGTCTACGTCTATAGCAGCATAACTAAGGGATGGTTCAGGGTCACCTGATCCAGCCCTAACTATAAGCTTTAGCAAAAAGGAAAGTTTTAAGCCTAATCTTAAAAGTAGAGAGGGTGTCTGTCTCCCTGATCTGAATTGGGAGCTGGTTCCACAGGAGAGGAGCCTGAAAGCTGAAGGCTCTGCCTCCCATTCTACTCTTACAAACCCTAGGAACTACAAGTAAGCCTGCAGTCTGAGAGCGAAGCGCTCTATTGGGGTGATATGGTACTATGAGGTCCCTAAGATAAGATGGGACCTGATTATTCAAAACCTTATAAGTAAGAAGAAGAATTTTAAATTCTATTCTAGAATTAACAGGAAGCCAATGAAGAGAGGCTAATATGGGTGAGATATGCTCTCTCCTTCTAGTCCCCGTCAGTACTCTAGCTGCAGCATTTTGAATTAACTGAAGGCTTTTTAGGGAACTTTTAGGACAACCTGATAATAATGAATTACAATAGTCCAGCCTAGAGGAAATAAATGCATGAATTAGTTTTTCAGCATCACTCTGAGACAAGACCTTTCTGATTTTAGAGATATTGCGTAAATGCAAAAAAGCAGTCCTACATATTTGTTTAATATGCGCATTGAATGACATATCCTGATCAAAAATGACTCCAAGATTTCTCACAGTATTACTAGAGGTCAGGGTAATGCCATCCAGAGTAAGGATCTGGTTAGACACCATGTTTCTAAGATTTGTGGGGCCAAGTACAATAACTTCAGTTTTATCTGAGTTTAAAAGCAGGAAATTAGAGGTCATCCATGTCTTTATGTCTGAAAGACAATCCTGCAGTTTAGCTAATTGGTGTGTGTCCTCTGGCTTCATGGATAGATAAAGCTGGGTATCATCTGCGTAACAATGAAAATTTAAGCAATGCCATCTAATAATACTGCCTAAGGGAAGCATGTATAACGTGAATAAAATTGGTCCTAGCACAGAACCTTGTGGAACTCCATAATTAACCTTAGTCTGTGAAGAAGATTCCCCATTTACATGAACAAATTGTAATCTATTAGACAAATATGATTCAAACCACTGCAGCGCAGTGCCTTTAATACCTATGGCATGCTCTAATCTCTGTAATAAAATTTTATGGTCAACAGTATCAAAAGCAGCACTGAGGTCCAACAGAACAAGCACAGAGATGAGTCCACTGTCTGAGGCCATAAGAAGATCATTTGTAACCTTCACTAATGCTGTTTCTGTACTATGATGAATTCTAAAACCTGACTGAAACTCTTCAAATAGACCATTCCTCTGCAGATGATCAGTTAGCTGTTTTACAACTACCCTTTCAAGAATTTAGTAAGCAAAGTATTAAGTAAAGTATATTCATGTGCGTGTTAATATTCTGTCTTCCTGGGTTTTCTCTTGGATCTAGGAGATCTACCAGTGGTGCGGATCCAAGTCCAACAAGTTTGAGCGCCTGAAGGCAGCACATGTGGCCGCAGGTATCCGTGACAATGAGAGGAACGGCCGAGCCAAACTGGTGGTGGTCGAGGATGGAAGTGAACCATCTCCATTAACTGCTGTGAGTCTCAAATGTTTGCTTGAGAAGTGTTTGTTTCACTGATGTGTTTCCACACACACCTAAACAAAAAAAAGGGAATATGAATAATTAATAATCACCATGTTGACCAAAGTGATGTGCTTTCTTGGAGCACACTGGAAACACACAGCCATCCATCGCAGCTCAGCTGGTGTGGACACATTTGTACCATCATCCCCTCCAACCTGCAGGGAAGTTGGATTTTCTGGGTTTATTTATTTTGAAGGTCAAACGTGAAAGAGTGAAGAATTTGTCAAAGACTGGACCTTCATACTCAAATCACCATCAAACAGAACTCAGACGTGTTCAACATGAATCTGAAACTGTGATTTTGCATGATATTGACCAGGTATAATTTTGTATAAAAGCCTAAACAGGATTGGCTCTTGGAGGCTGTGTTAGAGCCCACGGGCCGAGTGTTGGGCAGCAGTTTCACATGTCGGGACGTTGGACGTCAGCTATCTTTCAGAACCAGTTCATCCATTTTGTGCTCATTATTTAAATGTAAGTCCCTTCGGCTGCTCCCTCATTTGCACTCGGGGTCGCCACAGCAAATCCAAGGTGGATCTGCATGTTGAATTGGCACAAGTTTTACGCCGGATGCCCTTCCTGACGCAACTCCACATTACATGGAGAAATGTGGCAGGGGTGGGATTTGAACCCAGAACCTTCTGAACTGAAACCAAGCTAATTGCACAAAAAAAGGGAAAATCAAAACAATAATGCAATTTGAACAAAATAGATAAAGTTTACAAGCAGCCACATCTGGGTCATTAAAAAATATCTCTGTTGCCACAAGCAAGTTGGGCAATTTGGTGAAAATGAATTCTTGCCAAACATTTCACTTTACTGTTTAACAGAACAGGGTTTCTGAAATGAGCCAGGTCCATGTTCTGATTGGAATCACAGCAGACTGGTGTTTTATCTCAAAGAACAAATGCTTCTTACCCTGTGTGCTGCTACACAATACTGCTAGAACCTCCATGTCCCCGAAGGAATCTTCCCAAGGGATTAGTAGAGTTCTATCTAATCTCTAAATTGGGCCTGGGTTTGAGAGAAAACCCTCATCAAGGCAAACGACGGGAGCTCGCTCCTCACATAAAACACATGCACATCTACAATGAGTTATCTAAAGCCTAGACTTGAAGTTGGGGAGGTTCAGCATGCAGCACAGCTGTGGGTCTTTTTTGTCTTTGTGGTTGTGTAATATGGGCAGCTGATTTGAACTGGCGATGGGTTTTAATTGCAGTTTGTCTGCATTTAGCTTTAACATTCAACTTTTGTGTCATAAACATATTTACTGATCACTTTGATAGATATATCTGTGGGTTTATATATTATTTTGTTTTGGTAGCAAGTATCATATATTTTTGCTATGAGTCTATCTGCTTAAACGTGCACATGGCACTGGATTTAACTGGTTTTAACGGCTCAAACAAAGAGAGTCAAGATACCGCAGGTTTCATCCTCGTGCGGGTTTTGGGAGCGGGTCCCGACTTCCCTCTATGCCCATGGGAGACCAGTAAGAGAAGGATTCGCCTTTTGTTACACCCATATTGTGTTTTATAAAAACTGTTACAGTTTCTTTGTTCGGGGTTCTGGGTGGGTGGATCTCCTGTGAGAGAGAAGATCTCCAGAATCCAGGCCCGTTTTTGACCATGATTTTGAATCAATTTAATCTAAGAAACAGTTTGATTTTGTACTTTGTAAGGGACAGTATTACAGTAAGGACCGGGGTAATACTAACAACTTTGATACAGGAAATTATGTTCAGACTCTTATAATCAGTTTATTGACTCAAAGCTTGTGAGACCAGAACAACTTGGAGAACAGGGAAAATATTCTTCACAATCACATTGATGCTGGTGACAAAAACATGTATCAGTTATCAATAGAACAGAATAGAACCTTTTACTGTCATTGTACATACAAACGTGTCCTCTGCATTTAACATCCTAATTACAGTTAGACACAATCCAACCACTAGGGGCAGTGGGCAGCCACAGTCCGGCGCTCAGGGACCAACTCCAGATGTAGAGACGTTGCCTTGCTCAGGGGCAGAGGAAGGAGCAGATCCTAAATAAGCAGGTTTGTGATTGTGGGAGGAAACCAGAGAAAACCCACGCAGACATGGGGAGAACATGCAAACTCCACACAGAAAGGACAGCAAGCGACCCCATGACCTTTTTGCTGTGAGGCACCAGTGCTAACCACTAATCCACTGTGCCGCCCTCATAGCTGGAGTATAACCCTGAGGAAGATTAAAGACAGATGCTAAGTACAGGCTAACATCTGCAGAAGGTGAGTGTGAAGCAGCGTTTTACAGAGCAGAGTTTAAAGCCTCACTTATAACCCGCCATGCATATTTTGGACATGCACAGGTCACAGCAGGCCCGGCACCAGAAAAAAATATTAAGGGGGCGATGAGTTTATCACAGGGGGCGGGCGGGATCTGAGCGTGCGTAATGAATTGGGTGCGCTCCTGGAAAGCTCGTGTATTTAGGCTACACCGTTGTAAGAGACTGACTAAAAGTAAAGAGTGATGACAGTATTTTTTTAATTATTATTTGAACGTATAGACCCTCGGTCAAGTGATCTCCTGCATACCACACAGAGCCGGTGTTCTGTCGAGATGAGGTGCGCCAACTTTCGACACTCTGAGCTGTGACGTACCTTCGTGTTGTCCAATAGGAACGACGCATCGGGCCAAAACACGGAAGACTCATGGCAGAAACCACTGATCTGTACAAAATGGATTGGACCAATCCGATTGGTGTAGAAACCACTGATCTGTACAAAACATTAACGCGTGACAGGACTGCTCATTTAGAGAGCAGTTTTCTGAAGAAAAATCATTGGAAATGTTTTTTTGTTGTTGTTTGTTACCTCAAAATTTCTGATTACTGTTAAAAAAAAAAGTTTATAACACTTGTAATTAAAATAGCTAAATAAATCAATAACTGGTTCTTTAGAAACCTTTTATCTGTAAATTAAAACCACCTGTTATTTCATATTAGATAATTTCTTGTTTAACATAAGGAACCTCAGACATTTATTTTTAGACAAATAAAATAACATGGAAACGTGTATATTTTTTTAAGTCTGGTAGATTATTTATATCTCATTTCAACCAGAAAAACAAACATTAAATAAATACAAATGTTTATTATAAATGCAAAAGGAAATAATTTAACAATGACTGCAGTGTGATTGTAAAGTAGGATTTCTGTGACATAAACCTCATGATGAATTTTTTTATAGTCATTTAAACTTGTAATTTTGTCAAAATATGTAATTGCCTTTAATGTTGTTATCAGGACAGAGTCATTTCTAAAATATGAATTTGAGCACAATAATTGGAGAGCTTCTACTTGTGCAAATGTCTTTGGACTTTGATTCGTGGACATTTTTAATGATCCGTTCATTTATTGTTAAAATATAAAATGAAACAGCTTTTTTAAAAATAAGAAAATAGTTGCTGTTTAAAGAGCCTTTTATTTAGAAGCAGGTGATGTTCTGCTGGATTCTCGGGACCAGATGAAGGTCTCTTCTGCAGTTTTTAACTCTGGTGGTGTTGCTGAAAAGCAGAGATGTTTTCTTTCGACTGGACTTCGTGGTGTTCATCTCATCAGTAGAAGTTTGGTTGTGTGCACAGCAAATGTTCCTGATTGGAACAAATAAAAATATTTCTTTAAATATAAAGAAACACTAAACAGTTTATACATAAAAAAAAATGGGGAAAAAACGGCAAAAAAAAAACCGATGGAAAAAACGCCCGAAAAAATAAATTATTTAAAGTTGAGCTTTTGTGGTGTCTGAAAAAAGCTGTAGCTTTATTTGGTAAAAATAAAAAAGACTGAACCATTTACAAATTAAAGTGTTCACTCAGATCAACTGTGCTAAAAGGCTAAGCTAGCGTTAGCCGATCATTAAACCTTCACAGTTCAGTAAACGTTTTATTTTTACATTATTCTCACCTCAGTAAAGCTGCAGAACTAAACTCCGTTGGTCAAACTGGGACTTCACATATATCCAAAAAGTGGGAGATTTCGGACTGAGTGGGTTTGCTCCATCACCCCGGCGGCCTGGATCGCTCTGCCCAGTGATGATGCCTGAAGGCCGGCTTCTCCGTGCGGGTCGGCCGCTGTCGCAGTTCGATCGATATACCACCAAGACGTCAGTCCTCCCTCGGTTGGTGTCACTCCGAAAAGAGCTGAAAAAAGCTTCTCCTAGCAGGGTGATGGAGAATCATTCTACTGCTGTTTTTTAAAGGTTTTTTGTGGTTCAGGCGACGCAAATTCAAGATGGTGATCGCTGAACTTTATTCAGGTTATGGAAACAGCCAGAGTGTGACGTAGCAATCCCGCCCCCTTGCCTCTTCCGAAGCGATGCATCTGACGTCACGACGCGTTGGAAACGCACCGCCCTCTGCCGCACTGACAAGCGCAACCCTCAACCTATCAAATCCCTTGAACACAGACACACGCCATATCCGTTTGTTTTAAAATTAATTACTTTAGTTAATTAATTTGGTTTATTTGTTAAATACATGATATTATTGAATAACTAATATTTTGCTATATTTTCCAGTATTTCTTTTTCTTTCTTTTTTATTTTTTTGATAACTCTAACATCCGAGGGGGCGAGGTTGATGACGTGAGGGGGCGTCGCCCCAAACGCCCCCTCGTGGCGCTGGTTATGGGTCACAGAAAGTGGCAGCTTGCAGCTGTGGGGGAAGTGTGGGAAAGAGTACAGGCACGGTACTTGTCCAGTACACACTGCATGCCTGAGTAGGCCTGGGGAAAATAGTTTTACACCTGTTTTCCAACCTACTCTAAAAATGGCAACAATAAAATATGGATGATTCTTGATTATCCAGATAGTAACACCAGCACCCTTGATAAAGTCCTCCAAGGAGATACAAATAGTTCAAATACATAAATAATGGTTCATTTCATTATATATGAAGACCACTGTCTGTAAATCCCGGCTGTGGACGGGCACTACGTAGCTGAATTGGAAATAAGTGATGCAGTCGTCCTATACAGCACACACACTTACAAATGCACAGTAAAATGGACCTTCCTTGATTAAACAAAGTTCCAACAACAGGACAAGTGTCCAGCATCCATCAGAATATTACCATAAAAAATCAGTACCATTTATTACTAATTACTGACTAAATATTTTTGCTAACCATTATTTACTTAGTGGAGCAGATAAGTATGACTTTTGACCAGAATTGTTCACTTGGTGATACAAGCATCAGATTTGTCATGAATGTTCTTCATAAATCAGTGTTTGAGAAAAAAGTGCGGGCCACTTGAAAATCCAATATGGCGGCCAGGTAGGGGGTCAGTGAAGAATTACACAGGGGTCAAAATTTAAAAATGCTCAAATCATATTAAAAAGTATAACACATTATTTGTCTGATCATAAAGATTCCAAAAACGTATAGTTTGGACTGTCTATGACTGAATGTTACAGGTTTTGGGGTAAAAACAGCAAGAATGGTGACAAAGGTCAGTTTCAGTTTGTACAGGGGTCAAAAGTTAAAGTTGCTCTAATTTTTGTAAAATGTGATGTGAATCACCCTGTAGACTGTTTATAGTAGCACTTACAGGGGTTGTGAAGCTTTCGTCATGCAAAAGAAATAACACAAATAGGAGCATTTTTCCTCTGGTGGATAACAGCTGCCTGGTTTCAATGTGCTACACAGCAAGATGTAGAAGTAACCTTTTTTTCTAGTACAGTTAAAACCAAACTGTTCAGATTGCTGGCATCCATTGTGGGGAAACCCCCTCATTGTTACTGTGTCAATCATCATTTGGAGTTGGGTCCAGGGGTTGAGTGCGTGTCATGATTCCGACATTCCTATCTGCAGCTCACTGAGCTCAGAAGTCATTGGTGGTAGGCTAAAATGTAAGTGGCTACTCAACTACACAAGACAAAAGTGTGCAGTAACCACCAGCAGGCTTCACAATCATTAGACCCTGGTGTTATTTCTATAAAACATTGGTTGATATGCATCATCTCTGTGTATTTCTTGTCATCAACAGGTCCTTGGTATAAAACCGGAGCTTTCAGAGGGAGATAGTGATAATGACAAAGAAGCAGATGCATCCAACAGGAAAATGGCAAAACTCTACATGGTACAACACACACACACTCACACACACACAGCTAATGAATAACTGAATAGGTAAATGATCTTATCAGATGAGGAACACAGTGCAAGCACGTTAGAGGTGTGATACAACATCGTGCTCACACAGCAGCGGAAGCAATTAGATGTGCAAATGTATAGAAATCAACGACAATGTGTAAGGACAAACATTATACACAACATGATAAGAACAATGGATGCACTGTTTAAATGTAAGACGATCATGTTACTGGTAATGATTCTGTTCTCATTGTAAAAGAAACCAAACAATTTACTGCCTGATGGCATCTGCAGTGCACAGTGAGGTGCTGCTGAAGGTGTTTATTTTTATTTCTTACCACCTCAGGAAGGCATGCCGACATGTGTGCATCACAGTGGAGTGTTGAGAGGTGTTGGTCTATATGACACGTTATGACACGGCGCTGAGTTGCTGTGGCTCATTGCCAACACACCCACATGTCTGGTGCAAATCACAGCTGGACAACACATCTGCCATCAACTGTCAACACACCACAGCAATGCACATGTCTGGCGGGGTTCTCATGACATGCTGATCATTGTTATATTAGTATTACTTATTGTTCTTTGTTTTAATTGAACACACTGTCAGTGTCAGCTGAGAGAGTGAGTCTGACCTGGACACGCCCCCGTGTCTGGACAGCGAAGCAAAGTCATCACACATGAATGAGCTCACGCTGTTGTCCTCGTTGTTTGTATTTTGTTATTTTACCACTGTTTCTCTTAAATGAACACCTCACTGTCACTTACACTCTTGCCTTGATGTGTTATCATCTGACAGCATCGGCAAGCCTGCGCTGACCTGTTCTGAGTGACACTCCCCCTTGGGCTCACAGCTGGCTGTCACTCAAAACCCTATGTTGCGATCGTGTGTCACGTGGCTGTCCGCTCGATTGCCGCCACATAATATGGGGTTCATATGGGATCTATGTGAGTCATATGGGATGGTGATTTTGTGAGCATTTTTTAAATTTTTAACTCTGTACTGCTGGCATGTGTGCACTGCTGCGTGGTGATCCCACCTCCAGAGGGACATGCTGAATATGTCATGATGGGTGGTCCACAGTCTGACATGACAGTCAGCTGTGTGCACGAGCTTGTCACATGCATCGAACCTGCATGTCTGGTACTACAGCTGTAATGATCATAATGTCCCATATACATTGTGTAATGGGAGGGAATGTGTTACATGATGTCCATCATGGGCATGACAGGCCGTCCAGATGTGCACACTGCACTCCGGACGCTGTTGAAACATTTTCACCTCAGGCACACCTCCACGCGCACCTCCACAATGTTGGATTGTGGTTTGTGGGGGGAGGGGATACATAACACACTGGCACACCATTTTGGCCTGGAGATAGAGGTAGAAGTCACCTGTGGGCTTGGAGGCCTATCAGCAGGCATGTCCAAGGTTGAAAAATGGTTCACAATTGGTAGCCATGACTGTGAACCAGGTACCACAACCGAGCACCAAGCCTCACGGGAGTGCTTCTACCTAACAATAGTCTGAAAGCCATCACCTTTAGCTGGCAGAGCTAAGCTTGTGCTAACAGGCAGGCTAGCCAGTATGACACTAAGCTCGCCTGGAGGTCTAACTCCACTGAAGTACGAAGCTGCTCAAACCTATGGACATGGCCACCTTGTCAGCATCACACAAGATTAATGTAAAGTGTGATGTAATGTAAAGGGAGCGCCAAGAGAATTGATTGATTGAAGGTGAGGAGCTACAAGAGGACAGCACCAAAGGACACTTAACCAGGATCAATCAATCAATCAATCAATTTTATTTATATAGCACCAAATCACAACAAACAGTTGCCCCAAGGCGCTTTATATTGTAAGGCAAAAGCCATACAATAATTACAGAAAAACCCCAACGGTCAAAACGACCCCCTGTGAGCAAGCACTTGGCGACAGTGGGAAGGAAAAACTCCCTTTTAACAGGAAGAAACCTCCAGCAGAACCAGGCTCAGGGAGGGGCAGTCTTCTGCTGGGACTGGTTGGGGCTGAGGGAGAGAACCAGGAAAAAGACATGCTGTGGAGGGGAGCAGAGATCAATCACTAATGATTAAATGCAGAGTGGTGCATACAGAGCAAAAAGAGAAAGAAACACTCAGTGCATCATGGGAACCCCCCAGCAGTCTAAGTCTATAGCAGCATAACTAAGGGATGATTCAGGGTCACCTGATCCAGCCCTAACTATAAGCTTTAGCAAAAAGGAAAGTTTTAAGCCTAATCTTAAAAGTAGAGAGGGTGTCTGTCTCGCTGATCTGAATTGGGAGCTGGTTCCACAGGAGAGGAGCCTGAAAGCTGAAGGCTCTGCCTCCCATTCTACTCTTACAAACCCTAGGAACTACAAGTAAGCCTGCAGTCTGAGAGCGAAGCGCTCTATTGGGGTGATATGGTACTATGAGGTCCCTAAGATAAGATGGGACCTGATTATTCAAAACCTTATAAGTAAGAAGAAGAATTTTAAATTCTATTCTAGAATTAACAGGAAGCCAATGAAGAGAGGCCAATATGGGTGAGATATGGGATCACCTACAGCTTTTCCCTTGATGCTCTGTGAGGTCTTTAAAATAATTTTTGGTGTTCCAGCAGTTCATGGACCATTCTTACCGAGATCTTCCAGCCAGCATAAAGCAGCAACAGCTCAGTGCAACTATTAGTTCTGGTTTCATTTTTCTGTCCAGCACCTGTGTCCTCTAAATAAGAACCCCGCGTGGGTGTGCTGGTGTCAAATGAAGTGTGGTCAGGCGCATCAAAAACAGGTCTAAAGTAGAGTCCAGAGTGCAAACACGCCCTACATAAGCAGCTTTACATATTGTCGCCAGCCACCTACGGTGCTGCGCAATTATTTCGACGGCATGTTACAGCCGCTGTAAGAAAAGAAAATGAAAGATTGGGTGGTAGAAGAAAAAAGTTTTGCTGTTCTTTGTTCATTTTAATGGGATCACCAGGTGTCTGATGCATCAGGAGCCATGAAGGTGTCACTTGTGAAGGAGGAGAATCCGTTTCTACAAAGTGACCTGCTGTCAGAAGAATGCTTCATCCTGGACCATGGAAGAAACAAGATGATATTTGTGTGGAAAGGTACGTGGTCGTCTCAGCTGAGAGTGCGTCTCTGTGGCTGACCAGCATCAGCACTGATCACGTGTCCCCGTTCTCCTACAGGCCGCAATGCCAACCCTGGTGAGAGAAAAGCAGCAATGAACACAGCCGAAGACTTCATCAGACAGATGGGTTACCCAGCAACCACACAGGTTTGTCAGCATTCCTCAACATCTAACATCTTTAAAAAGACTCCAGTGTTACAGCAATATAAAAGCAGAACTACATATCTGTTCACCTTTGTTTACCATGTTAATGGTCTAAAAATTATTGGACAAAAATTTATCGGAAGATAATTAGTCCGACAATGGTTTTCAAAGTTATCTGAAAAGATAGTCAATCAATCAATCAATCAATTTTTTTATATAGCGCCAAATCACAACAAACAGTTGCCCCAAGGCGCTTTATATTGTAAGGCAAGGCCATACAATAATTATGTAAAACCCCAACGGTCAAAACGACCCCCTGTGAGCAAGCACTTGGCTACAGTGGGAAGGAAAAACTCTCTTTTAACAGGAAGAAACCTCCAGCAGAACCAGGCTCAGGGAGGGGCAGTCTTCTGCTGGGACTGGTTGGGGCTGAGGGAGAGAACCAGGAAAAAGACATGCTGTGGAGGGGAGCAGAGATCGATCACTAATGATTAAATGCAGAGTGGTGCATACAGAGCAAAAAGAGAAAGAAACAGTGCATCATGGGAACCCCCCAGCAGTCTACGTCTATAGCAGCATAACTAAGGGATGGTTCAGGGTCACCTGATCCAGCCCTAACTATAAGCTTTAGCAAAAAGGAAAGTTTTAAGCCTAATCTTAAAAGTAGAGAGGGTGTCTGTCTCCCTGATCTGAATTGGGAGCTGGTTCCACAGGAGAGGAGCCTGAAAGCTGAAGGCTCTGCCTGCCATTCTACTCTTACAAACTCTAGGAACTACAAGTAAGCCTGCAGTCTGAGAGCGAAGCGCTCTATTGGGGTGATATGGTACTACGAGGTCCCTAAGATAAGATGGGACCTGATTATTCAAAACCTTATAAGTAAGAAGAAGAATTTTAAATTCTATTCTAGAATTAACAGGAAGCCAATGAAGAGAGGCCAATATGGGTGAGATATGCTCTCTCCTTCTAGTCCCCGTCAGTACTCTAGCTGCAGCATTTTGAATTAACTGAAGGCTTTTTAGGGAACTTTTAGGACAACCTGATAATAATGAATTACAATAGTCCAGCCTAGAGGAAATAAATGCATGAATTAGTTTTTCAGCATCACTCTGAGACAAGACCTTTCTGGTGTTGGTTTACGTGTTGGTTTACGTGTTGGCATCAGAATTTTTGGCTCTCTGTTGGGACTGTTTACACAGAGACTGCTACCTGCTGCTTTGGACTTGAATTAACAGTCTTTTTCAAGACTTTTTTACTTTTTTACTTTTTTTTTTTTATTATTTTTTTTTTACTGTGCTCCAACGCCTAAGGAAGACCTCTAACGGTCGAAACATCGCGACGGAGCACTTTTATCAGCTAACTTTCATCAGCGTTGGCAAGCTAACTAGCTTGCTAACGCTTTCGTTTTTATTTTATTTTTTTTTATTTTATTTATATTTTTTTTTATTATTATTTTTTTCTCTTTTAGCACTGTTGTCGTGTGTTATCTGTGCTGCTCCACAGCGTGTTTAGTTGATTTTTATTTTATTTTAGCGCTGTTGTCGTGCGTTGCCTGTGCTGCTTCATGGCCTGTTTGGTGCCTTGATTGGGGCACTCCTTCTGCTGAATCACCTTTAAATTATTTACACATTATTCACTTTGTGTGTTTTTAGCAATCCGCTAGGTTGCGTAGCTACTAGCTCTTAGCCGATTTAGCATGGTGGCTTCTCCTGTCTCACCCGCACTTTTCTGCTCTGGGTGTGAAATGTTTAGTTATTCCTCGGCCTCCTTTAGCAGTAACGGTACTTGTAATAAGTGCAGCTTATTCGTAGCTTTGGAGGCCAGGCTGGGCGAATTGGAGACTTGGCTCCGCACCGTGGAAAATTCTACAGCTAGCCAGGCCCCTGTAGTCGGTGCGGACCAAGGTAGCTTAGCCGCCGCTAGTTCCCCCCTGGCAGATCCCGGGCAGTCGGGAAAGCAGGCTGACTGGGTGACTGTGAGGAGGAAGCGTAGCCCTAAACAGAAGCCCCGTGTACACCGTCAACCCGTTCACATCTCTAACCGTTTTTCCCCACTCGACGATACACTCGCCGAGGATCAAACTCTGGTTATTGGCGACTCTGTTTTGAGAAATGTGAAGTTAGCGACACCAGCAACCATAGTCAATTGTCTTCCGGGGGCCAGAGCAGGCGACATCGAAGGACATTTGAAATTGCTGGCTAAGGCTAAGCGTAAATTTGGTAAGATTGTAATTCACGTCGGCAGTAATGACACTCGGTTACGCCAATCGGAGGTCACTAAAATTAACATTAAATCGGTGTGTAACTTTGCAAAAACAATGTCGGACTCTGTTGTTTTCTCTGGGCCCCTCCCCAATCAGACCGGGAGTGACATGTTTAGCCGCATGTTCTCCTTGAATTGCTGGCTGTCTGAGTGGTGTCCAAAAAATGAGGTGGGCTTCATTGATAATTGGCAAAGCTTCTGGGGAAAACCTGGTCTTGTTAGGAGAGACGGCATCCATCCCACTTTAGATGGAGCAGCTCTCATTTCTAGAAATCTGGCCAATTTTCTTGGATCCTCCAAACTGTGACTGTCCAGCGTTGGGACCAGGAGGCAGAGCTGTGGTCTTATACACCTCTCTGCAGCTTCTCTCCCCCTGCCATCCCCTCGTTGCCCCATCCCCGTAGAGACGGTGCCTTCTCCCAGACCACCAATAACCAGCAAAAATCTATTTAAGCATAAAAATTCAAAAAGAAAAAATAATATAGCACCTTCAACTGCACCACAGACTAAAACAGTTAAATGTGGTCTATTAAACATTAGGTCTCTCTCTTCTAAGTCCCTGTTGGTAAATGATATAATAATTGATCAACGTATTGATTTATTCTGCCTAACAGAAACCTGGTTACAGCAGGATGAATATGTTAGTTTAAATGAGTCAACACCCCCGAGTCACACTAACTGTCAGAATGCTCGTAGCACGGGCCGTGGCGGAGGATTAGCAGCAATCTTCCATTCCAGCTTATTAATTAATCAAAAACCTAGACAGAGCTTTAATTCATTTGAAAGCTTGTCTCTTAGTCTTGTCCATCCAAATTGGAAGTCCCAAAAACCAGTTTTATTTGTTATTATCTATCGTCCACCTGGTCGTTACTGAGTTTCTCTGTGAATTTTCAGACCTTTTGTCTGACTTAGTGCTTAGCTCAGATAAGATAATTATAGTGGGCGATTTTAATATCCACACAGATGCTGAGAATGACAGCCTCAACACTGCATTTAATCTATTATTAGACTCTATCGGCTTTGCTCAAAAAGTAAATGAGTCCACCCACCACTTTAATCATATCTTAGATCTTGTTCTGACTTATGGTATGGAAATAGAAGACTTAACAGTATTCCCTGAAAACTCCCTTCTGTCTGATCATTTTTTAATAACATTTACATTTACCCTGATGGACTACCCTGCAGTGGGGAATAAGTTTCATTACACTAGAAGTCTTTCAGAAAGCGCTGTAACTAGGTTTAAGGATATGATTCCTTCGTTATGTTCTCTAATGTCATATACCAACACAGAGCAGAGTAGCTACCTAAACTCTGTAAGGGAGTTAGAGTATCTCGTCAATAGTTTTACATCCTCTTTGAAGACAACTTTGGATGCTGTAGCTCCTCTGAAAAAGAGAGCTTTAAATCAGAAGTGTCTGACTCCGTGGTATAACTCACAAACTCGTAGCTTAAAGCAGATAACCCGTAAGTTGGAGAGGAAATGGCGTCTCACTAATTTAGAAGATCTTCACTTAGCCTGGAAAAAGACTTTGTTGCTCTATAAAAAAGCCCTCCGTAAAGCTAGGACATCTTTCTACTCATCACTAATTGAAGAAAATAAGAATAACCTCAGGTTTCTTTTCAGCACTGTAGCTAAGCTGACAAAGAGTCAGAGCTCTATTGAGCTGAGTATTCCATTAACTTTAACTAGTAATGACTTCATGACTTTCTTTGCTAACAAAATTTTGACTATTAGAGAAAAAATTACTCAGAACCATCCCAAAGATGTATCGTTATCTTTGGCTGCTTTCAGTGATGCCGGTATTTGGTTAGACTCTTTCTCTCCGGTTGTTCTGTCTGAGTTATTTTCATTGGTTGCTTCTTCCAAACCATCGGCATGTTTATTGGACCCCATTCCTGCCAGGCTGCTCAAGGAAGTCCTACCATTATTTAATGCTTCAATCTTAAATATGATCAATCTATCTTTGTTAGTTGGTTATGTACCACAGGCCTTTAAGGTGGCAGTAATTAAACCATTACTTAAAAAGCCATCACTTGACCCAGCTATCTTAGCTAATTATAGGCCAATTTCCAACCTTCCTTTTCTCTCAAAGATTCTTGAGAGGGTAGTTGTAAAACAGCTAACTGATCACCTGCAGAGGAATGGTCTATTTGAAGAGTTTCAGTCAGGTTTTAGAATTCATCATAGTACAGAAACAGCATTAGTGAAGGTTACAAATGATCTTCTTATGGCTTCGGACAGTGGACTTATCTCTGTGCTTGTTCTGTTGGACCTCAGTGCTGCTTTTGATACTGTTGACCATAAAATTTTATTACAGAGATTAGAACATGTCATAGGTATTAAAGGCACTGCGCTGCGGTGGTTTGAATCATATTTGTCTAATAGATTACAGTTTGTTCATGTAAATGGGGAATCTTCTTCACAGACTAAAGTTAATTATGGAGTTCCACAAGGTTCTGTGCTAGGACCAATTTTATTCAGTTTATACATGCTTCCCTTAGGCAGTATTATTAGACGGTATTGCTTAAATTTTCATTGTTACGCAGATGATACCCAGCTTTATCTATCCATGAAGCCAGAGGATACACACCAATTAGCTAAACTGCAGGATTGTCTTACAGACATAAAGACATGGATGACCTCTAATTTCCTGCTTTTAAACTCAGATAAAACTGAAGTTATTGTTCTTGGCCCCACAAATCTTAGAAGCATGGTGTCTAACCAGATCGTTACTCTGGATGGCATTTCCCTGATCTCTAGTAATACTGTGAGAAATCTTGGAGTCATTTTTGATCAGGATATGTCATTCAAAGCGCATATTAAACAAATATGTAGGACTGCCTTTTTGCATTTACGCAATATCTCTAAAATGAATGAATGAATGAATGAATGAATGAATGAATGAATGAATGAATGAATGAATGAAAACTGTTTATTTCGAACATTTGATACAACAACAATTACAAGATAGATCAGTAAAGACAACAACAAAAAAGTTCCTACTGTGTACCCAACATGTCCGAAAAGGGGTAGGGTGAAGCATCAGCTTATTTATCCCTACCCCTTCTTCCCCACAACCAGTAATACCCTTTGCCACATATACACATAAATTCCTACACACCTAAACCGATATCAATATATATATATATACATATATATACACACACATACATATACACATCAACATACACATATACATATATACACATATATATACACAAACATAAATATACACCTACACATACCTACTTACATACAAAATACTATATATTTACAAGCCGAAGCAAACAACAAAAACACCCTAACCCTCATTACCCTTCCTCCTCCCTATACCCAGAAAAAACCATATTTTTGTACCGCTGTTTGAACTGGTTCATGCTTGGACATTGCTTGAGCCCCACTCCCAATCTGTTCCACATCCTCACCCCACAGACAGAAATACAGAAACCTTTTAATGTTGTTCGTGCCCACTGATGCTTTAAATTAAATTTCCCCCTCAGACTGTAATCCCCTGATCTGTTAAAAAACATATTTTTAATATTTGCTGGAAGTAAATTGTTTATTGCTTTATACACAATTTGTACTGTTTGAAAATGAACCAAGTCTGTGAATTTTAAGAATTTGGATTGTAAAAATAGTGGATTTGTATGATCTCTATAGCCAGTATTATGAATAATTCTTATAGCTCTTTTCTGCATTACTGACAGTGATTGTGTTGTACCTTTATAAGTATTACCCCATACCTCTGCACAGTACTGTAAATATGGTAAAACCAGTGAGCAGTAAAGAATGCGGAGTGAGTTGTGGTCCAGAATATGTTTCGCTTTGTTTAGAACTGAAATGCTTCTTGACAGTTTACTTTGTATATGTTTTATATGAGTCTTCCAGTTTATCTTATCATCTATTATCACCCCCAGAAACTTATTTTCATGTACCCTTTCAATATCTACCCCCTCGACTCAGAAAGGTCTTGTCTCAGAGTGATGCTGAAAAACTAATTCATGCATTTATTTCCTCTAGGCTGGACTATTGTAATTCATTATTATCAGGTTGTCCTAAAAGTTCCCTAAAAAGCCTTCAGTTGGTTCAGAATGCTGCAGCTAGAGTACTGACGGGGACTAGCAGGAGAGAGCATATCTCACCCGTGTTGGCCTCGCTTCATTGGCTTCCTGTTAATTCTAGAATAGAATTTAAAATTCTTCTTCTTACTTATAAGGTTTTGAATAATCAGGTCCCATCTTATCTTAGGGACCTCGTAGTACCATATTACCCCATTAGAGCGCTTTGCTCTCAGACTGCGGGCTTACTTGTAGTTCCTAGGGTTTGTAAGAGTAGAATGGGAGGCAGAGCCTTCAGCTTTCAGGCTCCTCTCCTGTGGAACCAGCTCCCAATTCAGATCAGGGAGACAGATACCCTCTCTACTTTTAAGATTAGGCTTAAAACTTTCCTTTTCGCTAAGGCTTATAGTTAGGGCTGGATCGGGTGACCCTGGACCATCCCTTGGTTATGCTGCTTTAGACGTAGATTGTGGGGGGGTTCCCATGATGCACTGTTTCTTTCTCTTTTTGCTCCGTATGCATCACTCTGCATTTAATCATTAGTGATCGATCTCTGCCCCCCTTCACGGCATGTCTTTTTTCTGTTTTTTTCCCTCAGCCCCAACCAGTCTCAGCAGAAGACTGCCCCTCCCTGAGCCTGGTTCTGCTGGAGGTTTCTTCCTGTTAAAAGGGAGTTTTTCCTTCCCACTGTAGCCAAGTGCTTGCTCACAGGGGGTCGTTTTGACCGTTGGGGTTTTTTATAATCATTGTATGGCCTTGCCTTACAATATGGAGCGCCTTGGGGCAACTGTTTGTTGTGATTTGGCGCTATATAAAAAAAAAGTTGATTGA
The DNA here is from genome assembly GCF_902500255.1 of Thalassophryne amazonica. Lineage (NCBI taxonomy): Eukaryota > Metazoa > Chordata > Actinopteri > Batrachoidiformes > Batrachoididae > Thalassophryne > Thalassophryne amazonica. The sequence continues at coordinate 69,650,574 of NC_047122.1, forward strand.
TTGATTGATTGATTTTAGAGATATTGCGTAAATGCAAAAAAGCAGTCCTACATATTTGTTTAATATGCGCTTTGAATGACATATCCTGATCAAAAATGACTCCAAGATTTCTCACAGTATTACTAGAGGTCAGGGTAATGCCATCCAGAGTAAGGATCTGGTTAGACACCATGTTTCTAAGATTTGTGGGGACAAGTACAATAACTTCAGTTTTATCTGAGTTTAAAAGCAGGAAATTAGAGGTCATCCATGTCTTTATGTCTGTAAGACAATCCTGCAGTTTAGCTAATTGGTGTGTGTCCTCTGGCTTCATGGATAGATAAAGCTGGGTATCATCTGCGTAACAATGAAAATTTAAGCAATACCGTCTAATAATACTACCTAAGGGAAGCATGTATAAAGTGAATAAAATTGGTCCTAACACAGAACCTTGTGGAACTCATATACCAAGGTTTCTTCCTGTTAAAAGGGAGTTTTTCCTTCCCACTGTAGCCAAGTGCTTGCTCACAGGGGGTCGTTTTGACCGTTGGGGTTTTACATAATTATTGTATGGCCTTGCCTTACAATATAAAGCGCCTTGGGGCAACTGTTTGTTGTGATTTGGCGCTATATAAAAAATTGATTGAATTGATTGAATTGAACTCCATAATTAACTTTAGTCTGTGAAGAAGATTCCCCATTTACATGAACAAATTGTAATCTATTAGACAAATATGATTCAAACCACCGCAGCGCAGTGCCTTTAATACCTATAGCATGCTCTAATCTCTGTAATAAAATTTTATGGTCAACAGTATCAAAAGCAGCACTGAGGTCTAACAGAACAAGCACAGAGACGAGTCCACTGTCTGAGGCCATAAGAAGATCATTTGTAACCTTCACTAATGCTGTTTCTGTACTATGATGAATTCTAAAACCTGACTGAAACTCTTCAAATAGACCATTCCTCTGCAGATGATCAATTAGCTGTTTTACAACTACCCTTTCAAGAATTTTTGAGAGAAAAGGAAGGTTGGAGATTGGCCTATAATTAGCTAAGATAGCTGGGTCAAGTGATGGCTAATCCGATAATGAAAACTTTATCTTTGATAGTTATCGGATTATCAGATGTGTGCCCACCACTGGTCTAACCTTACCAACCCCCCGAACAAGAACACAGGAGACATTTGTAAGGAAAAACTCTCTCTAGTGACAATGAGGAAGAAACCTCAAGCATACCAGACCAAGAAGGGTGACCCACTGCTTAGGTCATTAAAAGATTTTTACAGAATGAACAAAAGTTTGTTTACAGACAAAACAGAAGACCAACAAAAGTCCTTAACTGAAGATACAGTAGAGTCAATCTTGGGTCTCTAATATATAGGTGTCCATATCCAGCACTGGTAGGCTGCAGGTCAAGACCCCCAGCCAGTGGTAGATCAAGCATGGCAGCCTGAGGTCAGTCCAGCACCTTGCGGTGCAGGGCCACGATCAGTCATTGGTGTTGTCAGTGGCTCGGACAGAGAGAAAAAGAGCAGAATCAGTCGGCTGGAAATTACTGCACCTGAGGCATGAATTCACCAGCAGTAAATTGACAGGGAAGCAAAGAGATTGCTGAGGCAGCTAGCCCTGTGCTTCTCCAACTGGCCCAGAATTTACTGATGCTGGACCTGTTCTGTTGCTAATAATATGAATTAAAAGGAGAGGAAGTGTCGTGGTTCGTATAGTTAGGGCTGGATCAGGTGACCCTGAACCATCCCTTAGTTATGCTGCTATAGACGTAGACTGCTGGGGGGTTCCCATGATGCACTGTTTCTTTCTCTTTTTGCTCTGTATGCACCACTCTGCATTTAATCATTAGTGATCGATCTCTGCTCCCCTCCACAGCATGTCTTTTTCCTGGTTCTCTCCCTCAGCCCCAACCAGTCCCAGCAGAAGACTGCCCCTCCCTGAGCCTGGTTCTGCTGGAGGTTTCTTCCTGTTAAAAGGGAGTTTTTCCTTCCCACTGTAGCCAAGTGCTTGCTCACAGGGGGTCGTTTTGACCGTTGGGGTTTTACATAATTATTGTATGGCCTTGCCTTACAATATAAAGCGCCTTGGGGCAACTGTTTGTTGTGATTTGGCGCTATATAAAAAAATTGATTGATTGATTCTGCACCATCGGCCTGTTTGGCTGGGTTTTTGAGATGTCTTTATTTTTCTGTTTTTCTGTATTTAGGTTTGATCATCTGTGTAATTGCTTTCTTGGTATGTCTTATTTGTGTTATTCTGATTTAATGTGGTTGTTTTTCTTTTGATGGTTATGTTTTTGAGGCTTTGCTATTTGTTTCCCTTGTACCTTTGGTTACCCATTATTGTGTAATCACTGTTCCTGTCCATTTAGGTCTGTCTCCCATTTGCCATTCAGTTTCCCTATGTCCAGGTGTTCTTGCCCTGAGTCGCCACTTGGTGGCACCCTGTGATCCTGTTTTATTTTCGCTTCACTCTGCAGCCACTTAATTTTATTAATTTATTTTCTGTACATTATTTTCTGTGTGTTTATCATTATTATAATTATAGTTATTATGGGGTTTCTGTTGTATTATTTTCTGAGAGTTTCTTTCTTGTATTAGTAGTCTATGAGCCAGTCATCAAGTTTGAACTAATCGGTACCACGTAAGGTGATGAAACAACACTTAGAATCCAGCCTCAGTGCACCATGGCCTACACAAAAATGTATAATAACCATCCCAGGATTGTAGTTGTAGTCAGCTGGGGTCACTGAAGAACTACACAGAGGTCAAAATGTAAAAATGCTTCAGTCATGTTGAAAACTACACTACATTATTTGTCTGATCATAACGATTCCAAAAAGTTATAGTTTGGACTATCTGTGACTGAATGTTCTGGAGTTATGGGGTAAAAACAGCAAAAAAAAATGGTGACAAAGGTCAGTTTCATTTTGTACAGGGGTCAAAGGTTAAAGTTGCTCCAATTTCAGTCCAAAAAAATATGCAAGTTATTGGTTGAAATAAAATGATTCATCAGTTAAATATTTTTGACTGTGTTGAATGTAAAGGTCAAAGTAAAGGTCAAACAAGGTCGACGTCCATTGGATTCTATGACATGTAACATATGTTAACCTGTATCATGATAACTAAGCACGACACATGGTGCAAACTGTTCCTACTCAAACAATAATATGCATCAAACTGAAGTTTGCTCTTTAACATCCTGCTTATTGTCCTTTATAGCACTGTTTGTTCCAGAGTAATATATATAAAATGTTTGAAATTTGGTTTGTGTTCATGAAGTTCCATGCAGATTAAACTTAGCAGACATGGAATATTTGTTTTAGCAAATTTTCAGGGTCTCATGCAGCAGCCTCTTATAAATGTTATGAAAGGCATAAAAGTTCCATTTTGGTCGTACAATGTTCATTTGCAATTGTCATGTGGGTTCTCAGTGTTATTTTGACTGCAGCAACTCTCTGGTGCTCAAGGGATTATTGGATATCTCAGTGGGTTGATTTGTGTTACTTTAAAATTATATACTGTCATGAAACTGAAATGAACAACAAAGAAAAAAACATGCCAATTTTGACAGCCCCTGTAAAGTTACTGTAACTTGTGTGTTGGTTTTTGAAATACATGTGATCAGTGTTCCACTTATATTGAGACGTTCTGAATGTGTTGGTCTATTTACACTTCCATCCAGTAGATGGCAGTTCTTGTCTGACAGGGAATCATCATTCCACTTTCCAAGGTATTTAACTGAGCTCCCCTAGATGTTAGGGATCACTTCCCCTTGAACAAGTAGCTCCTTGTGTATCACCAGGCTCCTTGATTTCTTAGTCTTGAAGACCATCTTTGCCCAGGTGACCACATGATCCAGTTCTGCCAGGACCTATTTTGCCTGTACGTGGGTTGGTGTTATCATAGTAAGGTCATCCATGAATGCCCTGATTACTGGCTGTTGGCAACCTGCAGCAGTCTTTGGCCCCCTTGACTTCGTACTCACTGCAGAGATGATCAGGTTCATTCCCATTATGAACAAGATGAGAGAGATTGTGCATCCTGTCACTATTCCCTTTTCCACTGACTGCCACTTTGTTGTAAACAGGCTAGAATTGTAGCTTGATGTCTCTCAGGTAGCTGGTGATCATGTCCTGGATGTTATGAGGGATGTGGTAGTAGTTCAAAGCAACTTGGATCAAGTTATCGGGAATAGACCCATATGCATTTGCAAAGTCAAGCCAGACAACAGTTAAGATGCCTTTCTTCTCAAAGGAGACCAACGTTTAACCATTAGACCATCACCTCCCCTGTGCCTGGTCTGCTTGAGGTTTCTTCCTCAGAGGGAGGTTTTTCTTACCACTGTCACTGGTGTTCTTGCTCTGGGGGTTAGTAAGGTTTGACCTTACTTGTGTGAAGTGCCTTGAGGCAACTTTGCTGTGATTTGGCTCTATATAAATTAAGTAAATTAAATTATATAAATTATTGAGAAAAGGCTGTGAATACTTATGTATATGTGATTTCTTATTTTTTTTATATTTTTAATAAATTTGCAAGCGTAAAAAAAGAAAAACTTTTTTCCACGTTGTCATTATAGGTTGTGTGTAGAATTTTGACAAAAAAATAAATTTACTCCATTTTGGAATAAGACTGTAACATAAAATGTGGAAAAAGTTAAGCGCTATGAATACTTTTCAGATGCACCATAGCTCTTTGTGTAACTTTTTAATTTATTCTTATTGTGTTTTCTTTATCCACTAAGATGTTTTTTTCTTTCTTGCATGGATGCCGGTCTTTTTGGATGAATCATTATTTTTGTTTTTGTTTTTTTATCATGTTTTAAGTGTTATTTGTGTGTGTGGAGAAATCAGACGCACTTCGCTGTAAACAAAATCTACCTTTGAGTCCAAATGAAGTTACCATGATCTTGGTATGACTTGGCCCGTGTCCTTTAAGAAACAATGTTTCTGTGACTGCTCCTCTCAAGAAAGAAGCTGCTGATATTTCTTCAGACATTTCTACCACTGACCTGCGTTACACTGTTTCAACTCTGTTTTGCTTGTAGCAGGAGTGTTTCTGCATTCATCATCATCATCATCATAGACAACAGACTCAAATGGTTTCCTTGGTGGAGTTTGTATGTTCTCCCCGTGTCTGTGTGGGTTTCCTCCCACAATCAAAAACCTGCATATTTAGGGTCTGCTCCTTTCTCTGCCCCTGAGCAAGGCAGCATCTCTACATGTGGAGTTGGTCCCCGGGTGTTGGACTGTGGCTGCACACTGCCCCTAGTGGTTGGATTGTGTCTCACTGTAATTAGGACAGTTAAACAGAGAGGACATATCTCATTGTATGTATATGTACAATGACAATAAAGGCTATATTATTATTAGGGCCCGAGTAGGAAAAAGTCCTACGAGGACCCTATTGTAATTGCGCTGTTTATTATTATTATTATTATTATTATTATTATTGTTGTTGTTATTATTTATTATTATTATTATTCTGCGCAAAATGAAATCCAAATTTCAGCCCTTTCCCATGCTCAAAAACTCACCAAACTTTGCAAAGTCATCCAGTCGGATCCAAATTTTGATATTTTTGGGGTTACGCACATGGTCCCAGCGAAATTGCAAAATAGCGTCCCGTAGAAATTTTTTAAAAAACCTCCGCACTGGGGTTTTTTCATGGTAGCCTCACGAAATTCGGTACACAAATTTACCATGCTAGCACACACAGAAAAGTCTCTTACTGTCATGGTGAAATGTCGACAGGAAGTCGGCCATTTTGATTTTAAGTTTCGATTTTGAGCTAATTTTTGCCATTTTTTGCCATTTCCACTACTTACATTTGAATTAGGTTTAAGGATATGATTCCTTCTTTATGTTCTCTATTGTCATATACCAACACAGAGCAGAGTAGCTACCTAAACTCTGTAAGAGAGTTAGAGTATCTCGTCAATAGTTTTACATCCTCATTGAAGACAACTTTGGATGCTGTAGCTCCTCTGAAAAAGAGAGCTTTAAATCAGAAGTGTCTGACTCCGTGGTATAACTCACAAACTCGTAGCTTAAAGCAGATAACCCGTAAGTTGGAGAGGAAATGGCGTCTCACTAATTTAGAAGATCTTCACTTAGCCTGGAAAAAGAGTTTGTTGCTCTATAAAAAAGCCCTCCGTAAAGCTAGGACATCTTTCTACTCATCACTAATTGAAGAAAATAAGAACAACCTCAGGTTTCTTTTCAGCACTGTAGCCAGGCTGACAAAGAGTCAGAGCTCTATTGAGCTGAGTATTCCATTAACTTTAACTAGTAATGACTTCATGACTTTCTTTGCTAACAAAATTTTGACTATTAGAGAAAAAATTACTCATAACCATCCCAAAGATGTATCGTTATCTTTGGCTGCTTTCAGTGATGCCGGTATTTGGTTAGACTCTTTCTCTCCGATTGTTCTGTCTGAGTTATTTTCATTAGTTACTTCATCCAAACCATCAACATGTTTATTAGACCCCATTCCTGCCAGGCTGCTTAAGGAAGTCCTACCATTATTTAATGCTTCAATCTTAAATATGATCAATCTATCTTTATTAGTTGGTTATGTACCACAGGCTTTTAAGGTGGCAGTAATTAAACCATTACTTAAAAAGCCATCACTTGACCCAGCTATTTTAGCTAATTATAGGCCAATCTCCAACCTTCCTTTTCTCTCAAAGATTCTTGAGAGGGTAGTTGTAAAACAGCTAACTGATCACCTGCAGAGGAATGGTCTATTTGAAGAGGTTCAGTCAGGTTTTAGAATTCATCATAGTACAGAAACAGCATTAGTGAAGGTTACAAATGATCTTCTTATGGCTTCGGACAGTGGACTTATCTCTGTGCTTGTTCTGTTGGACCTCAGTGCTGCTTTTGATACTGTTGACCATAAAATTTTATTACAGAGATTAGAGCATGTCATAGGTATTAAAGGCACTGCGCTGCGGTGGTTTGAATCATATTTGTCTAATAGATTACAGTTTGTTCATGTAAATGGGGAATCTTCTTCACAGACTAAAGTTAATTATGGAGTTCCACAAGGTTCTGTGCTAGGACCAATTTTATTCACTTTATACATGCTTCCCTTAGGCAGTATTATTAGACGGTATTGCTTAAATTTTCATTGTTACGCAGATGATACCCAGCTTTATCTATTCATGAAGCCAGAGGACACACACCAATTAGCTAAACTGCAGGATTGTCTTACAGACATAAAGACATGGATGACCTCTAATTTCCTGCTTTTAAACTCAGATAAAACTGAAGTTATTGTACTTGGCCCCACAAATCTTAGAAGCATGGTGTCTAACCAGATCTTTACTCTGGATGGCATTTCCCTGACCTCTAGTAATACTGTGAGAAATCTTGGAGTCATTTTTGATCAGGATATGTCATTCAAAGCGCATATTAAACAAATATGTAGGACTGCCTTTTTGCATTTACGCAATATCTCTAAAATCAGAAAGGTCTTGTCTCAGAGTGATGCTGAAAAACTAATTCATGCATTTATTTCCTCTAGGCTGGACTATTGTAATTCTTTATTATCAGGTTGTCCTAAAAGTTCCCTAAAAAGCCTTCAGTTAATTCAAAATGCTGCAGCTAGAGTACTGACGGGGACTAGCAGGAGAGAGCATATCTCACCCGTGTTGGCCTCTCTTCATTGGCTTCCTGTTAATTCTAGAATAGAATTTAAAATTCTTCTTCTTACTTATAAGGTTTTGAATAATCAGGTCCCATCTTATCTTAGGGACCTCGTAGTACCATATCACCCTAATAGAGCGCTTCGCTCTCAGACTGCAGGCTTACTTGTAGTTCCTAGGGTTTGTAAGAGTAGAATGGGAGGCAGAGCCTTCAGCTTTCAGGCTCCTCTCCTGTGGAACCAGCTCCCAATTCAGATCAGGGAGACAGATACCCTCTCTACTTTTAAGATTAGGCTTAAAACTTTCCTTTTCGCTAAGGCTTATAGTTAGGACTGGATCGGGTGACCCTGGACTATCCCTTGGTTATGCTGCTTTAGACGTAGACTGTGGGGGGGTTCCCATGATGCACTGTTTCTTTCTCTTTTTGCTCTGTATGCATCACTCTGCATTTAATCATTAGTGATCGATCTCTGCCCCCCTCCACAGCATGTCTTTTTCCTGGTTCTTTCCCTCGGCCCCAACCAGTCTCAGCAGAGGACTGCCCCTCCCTGAGCCTGGTTCTGCTGGAGGTTTCTTCCTGTTAAGAGGGAGTTTTTCCTTCCCACTGTTGCCAAGTGCTTGCTCACAGGGGGTCGTTTTGACCGTTGGGGTTTTTCATAATTATTGTATGGCCTTGCCTTACAATATAAAGCGCCTTGGGGCAACTGTTTGTTGTGATTTGGCGCTATATAAAAAAAAAGTTGAGTTGAGTTGAGTTGAACGAATTCATCCTAGGGATTTCATCCAATCATCTTCAAATTTGGTCATGGTGATCAAAAGTTATCAAAAGAATGTAATTAGTTCAAAAGGTGTGGCTGCTAGGGTTCGTCAAACTTTGGCAAGCTTTTCGGAGCACGCTGTTTCACTTCGAAGGGCTGTCACGCCCACATACTTCATCGTAGATCCTTCAAACTTGCTGGACATGATGAGGGCTCCGCCCTGAACGTCTACATATATTAAGTTCCCACCTCCCCCATAGCGCCCCCCGGTGGTAACAGGAAATGTCCTATTTTTACTTTAACAGGTCCTGATGTCACATAATTAACCCAATCAACTTCATTCTACTTCTGAAACATGCAGAACAAGTTGGTGAACGTAGGCGATGAACGCCGAGAAGTTACAAGTAACGGCGTCCGTATGGCGGCGTGCCGAATATTGCTCATTCGCCATTTGATGGCTTTAATTTTGTCAAATCATCATGAAAATTGATACACAGGTCAAGCATGACAACCTTTTACAATTCATAGGGGCATCGCCCATGGGCAGGGCAAAATGCCTCAATAGCGCCCCCTTGAAACATTAAAAAAAAAAACCTCCATATAGGGGTTTTTTTGGAGTAGGGAGATGAAAATTGGTACACATGTGTGACTTGCATAGACATACAAAAAAGTCTCTTGCACCATGGGTCTACTCCAAACAGGAAGTCGGCCATTTTGAATTTTCTTCTCATTTTGCCATGATTTCCATAGGTTGTATTTGAACGAACTCCTCCTAGGGATTTTGTCCAATGCACTTCACATTTCTTCCACATCACCCAGAGACGATACTGATCAAAAGTTATCGAAAGCTTTTCTGTATGTCGAAGGGTGTGGTCGCTATGGTGCCGCCAATTTGACTCTTCGCCATGGAACATCAAGTCATGATAACTCCTTCATGCTTTGACTGATTGACATGAAACTTCAAATGTGTGATCACACTTGGCCCCTGAACACACCTGGCCCCTCTGTTTGTGCTCTGAGCGCCACCTAGTGGATGAACTATCAACATGTCATAACTACTACATGCATTGTGTGATTTGCTTGAAATTTGAACTGTGTGATGAGTGGTTGCCCCTGTACGCACATGCCCATGGAACGAGGGCCCGTATATGACTGCTTGCAGTCCTAGTTATTATTATTATTATTATTATTATTATTTCTGTGTAGGCTCTCAGTTGTCCAGGTGGTTTCCATAGTAGAGAAGCTTGAATCTTCGACTGGACTGGATTGCTTGACGTGAGGACGTTTCGCTTCAAATTGCAGAAGCTTCCTCAGCTAAAATTCAGAAGCTTCCTCAGCTAAAATTCTTGCTCTGGTTGTCTGACTTCTGTCTTGGTGAGACTAAGCAACCTTTACACAAAAGGCTATACCAGCACCGCAGAGAGGGCGCCAGTGGACCTCAGTCTGCAGTTCATCTCCACCTTAAAGACATTAACCACACGTTTGAGGACAAGGAAGTTAAAATATTAGCCAGAGAGAAGAAATGGTTTGAGAGAGGGGTCAAGGAGGCATTCTTTGTGAAACGTTTGAAACCCAGCCTTAACCGGGGAGGGAGTCTGAGACACGCTTTATCCCCTGTTTACAATTGGGTACTCAGGTCAAAGCAGTTTCAGTCTTTTGTTCATGGTAATGAGTCATTCACATCATCAGCAGAGTCGTCAAGGGAGCCATCAGGAGAGGCGTCCATCCCATCATTAGGAGGGACAGCTGCCCTGTCATTAGGAGGGTGCTAACTAGAGCACAATAGGTGCTAATTAGAGCTATTGTTTAGTCACTAGCCTATAGCAGTCTGCCTCTCGGTAGGAGGGGTCTAGTTAGGTTTAAAACTCCAGCTTTTGTGACTTCTTGATTATTCTTCTCTACAAGTGTCAAGACAGAAGTCAGACCACCAGAGCAAGAATTTTAGCTGAGGAAGCTTCTGTGATTTGAAGCGAAACGTCCTCGCGTCAAGCAACCCAGTCCAGTCGAAGATTCAAGCTTCTCTACTATTATTATTATTATTATTATTATTATTATTATCAGTAGTAGCAGCAGTAGTCATTGAAAGACAAAGTTTTCATGTTGTGCAATTGAACTTGATCTTTTGGGATTTCATGTTTTAGCAGCACTTCTCATGGTGTTTCTCCTTGTGGCCCTGTAGATCCAGGTGCTCCCAGAAGGAGGAGAGACTCCTCTTTTCAAGCAGTTCTTCCCGGGCTGGAAGGACGCAGAGCAGAGCGAAGGCTTTGGGAAGGTCTTCGTCACTGAACAGATTGCCAAAATTCAGCAAGAGGAGTTTGATGCATCCAAACTCCATGAGTCCCCCCACATGGCAGCCCAGTACAACATGGTGGATGATGGAAGTGGCAACACTCAGGTGACTCCATTCATTTATGTAGCAGCAGATAACTTCAGAAGGCAAATGAAAGCATGCTACACAAAGTATTAACATATTACACAACAGCACAGAGTGTTATCAAGTCAGTGAAGTCTGTATTTGCCAGACATGCCATACCAGACGTCGCGGTGTCTGACAGTGGACCTCAGCATGCTCGTGTTGAAGTCAGTAAGTTTACGGAGGAATCGGAATTCACGCACGTTAGGTCGAGTCCTGGACATGCGCAGTCCAATGGGCAGACTGCGACGCCTGTCCAAACAGTACAAAAACTTACTCGAGACAGTACAAGATGGAAAAGGAGATTCATACTTGGTGCTACTGGAATGTCGCAACACTCCACTAGAGGGCATAGGTCACTCACCTACTCAGCAAATAAGATGTCTCTCACTCGGTCTGCACAACCTGATGCTGCATCCACAGCACAGAGCTAATCAACAAAAACTTCACTCCGTCTGGCAGGCTGGTGAAAATGCCAGAAAGATACAGAAACTAACCTCACTTGCAACACATACATGCATGAATAATATCTCATAAGGCACGTCATGCACACACAAAGGACATGAACACTCAATGCCATTTCAAATGCAGCTAATGCAGTGGTGGGCACAGTTCAGCGAATCTGATAACAGCCGATCAGTGCAGTGTGACGGTGAACTACGGGGGCCAGTGATGAACACATTTAAGCAGGGGTGTAAGCAGCTCTCAGTTGAATGGAGTCAGAGCTCCATCTACTGCACAAACGGTGTAAGGACATTTTACATTGCCGACACAAACATTATTTCAGTAACTGTTCTGTTTATGAGAAATTATCGGCGTTCTATCGGCAAAATTTCGGCCGATAGTGAGTACTTTGAAAAGGGCTTATATTGGCCGATAATATCGGCCAGAAGAAGGGGGATGTCATGTATCACATTATATCTTGTGACCCCTAGAGGGCAGCACACCTTAAGTAGGTGCTGTACATTGAAGACGAGTGAATAAAGCTTCTGGTCTGTTCAGAGATTTTTGGGTGGGGTTATTTTCTCCTTTACTTTATTTTTTTTACTCTGTTCCTGTCTATCACACCCACCTGTCATTATGGTATTTGGCCTTATCTCTTCTTGGGCAGTATATCTCATGGCCAATATGCTACTTTGCTAACTTTATATCTCCTTAAACAAATAATAATAATAATAATAATAATAATAATAATAATAATAATAATAATAATAATAATAATAGCATATCTCCTCTGGAACACCATGATGCATACTGTTCTTTTGCTTCACCACAGTTTTACTTTAACAATTACCGTTTATATACAATGCGAGCAGTCACCACATATAAATGTCAAATGCAACAGCTTTCAACCAATCACATAACTTTACTGACCACGATGGGCCCATCCAGGTGCGGAGCTGGAGAGCCGGCAGAGCGCTGTGTGTGTGATCAGCTTGCAAGGTGAAGTAGCAACTTTCTATTCAGTGAAGGCATCTTTCAATACAACATCTAAAATTGAAGTCTGTCTCCTGTCAGTTTTGAGTTTGCACCCCATAACTTTGGGCAAAGAAGCTGTTGCAGAATCTGGTTCTTCTGCTTTGGATCCTGCAGAAGTTTCCTGGATGTATTTTGGCTGTTGTCAGTTAAACCTTGCCCCTGATGCTCTCCCTGTTGTTTGGACCTGTCAGATTTGGAGAGTGGAGAGCAGTGGCAGAGTTCCTGTGGACTCGCAGAGCTATGGTCAGTTTTATGGTGGTGACTGTTACATCATTCTCTACACATATGGGAAGCAACAGATCATCTACACCTGGTATGTGTTCACGTCTTCACCCCACACAAGTCTTTATGCAACAACTCAAGACACCTTTCTACTTATTCTTTGTCTTTTGAGTAAAAATATTGTTATGACAAACAGCAACTTGCTGTTTTATAAATTTAGGGGGTTTCTGCTGATCTGTTGTTTTGGATTTAAATCTGTGTGGTGTGAAAATGATTTAATGAGCCTTTCAATTCTGAGAGAACTGGAGTTATTAAAAGGTGTGCTGTCTGCTTTTCAGGGTGCATGTGAGACAGCGACATGCACCTGAACTCTGTCCCTGCACATCATGTTTTCAGAGCTTCACGTTCTAAAGTCAACGTTCCTTCTTGTTGCTAGGCAAGGAGCCAGCTGCTCGTTGGATGAGCTGACTGCATCAGCCTTCCTGACGGTCCAGTTGGATTGCTCACTGGGTGGAAATGCTGTTCAGGTAGAGCCATGGCATCATGACAAATGTCCCAGAATATAAGTATTGATTTGTGACGGCCCTTCCATTCACACCCACTTACTCCAATTAAGGGTCACGGGAAGCTGGAGACTAGTGTTGTGACGTTCGCGAACGAGCCGATTCTTTTGAACGCCTCTTTAATATGAACGAAGTGAGCCGAGTCGCGGCTGCGTGGGAGCCGTTCTTTTTTTTTTCATGCGTGTTTGTTTCACACAGCTCCCAGGAACATCCAGTTGCGGTTGCGGCTGTGGCTCCCTTCCCCCCCGCATAGAAAGCGAGCAGCTATGGGGGGAGGGGCACAGGCAGCATGTGCCTTCACATGAGTATTCCTGCAGTGGGGAGGGGGGTTCTTGTGGCGCGAAAATATTGTACCACCTAGTGGAATATTTACAATGAATTCAGACCAAAATTCTTTTCAACATATTATAATGGGGTTATAATCAGTATTTCCAAATAATTCAAACTCAGATTAATGGCTGATAATGGCTGTGATATCAGATTTAAAGTGAATAGAAAAAAGAACATGTGCAATACAAAAACTTTCAAAATCAAAAAATATATGGAAAGAACAAAAACAAATGGTGTTGGTCTTAATGACCTTTCATTCATTTTTGTGTTTCTCAGTATGGGTTTCCTTGGTTATTTACAATGCGTTAACGCCATCTACTGGCTACTTTAAGCAACAACAGGTTTGGTTTAACCCCTTAACGCCTGAATTGATATAGCTGTATATAAAACAATGTTTTGTGTGTGTTTTTGCCTTTAAGTAGATGGTAAATAATGTTGAGATAATTAATTTCACTTTTGCACAAAAAAATAAATAGTAATTTTGGTATTTTGGTAATAATTTATGTTATAATGTTATAATAATAATAATGGTATGTTGCAAATTTGCGACAACAGGCATACTGGTCAGTTTGGTATGTTGCATATTTGAGTCAAATATTGTAGCATATATGCGACAACAGGTGTTAAGGGGTTAATGTCAGGTTTCTATTCCCTGTTCTCTTCTCGTTTGGAACGAGATTTCAGTCAGTCAACACCAGTCTTTTGCCTGAGCGTGCTGTTCTCCCCAAGGATTCATGTCGATGTCCACTGCTGGCAGAAAAGGTAGGGAGACACAGAATAGGGGAGCAAATTTGAAAAGTGACATTGAGATGGCTCATTTCTCTCTCTCTCTCTCTCTCAATATTTTTAGGCTTAATTATCAATTTATGTCACAAATGGCGCTAGGAATTTCTAACCAGAATGCATTGTAATGGCAAAGTGCGCATGCACGCTGCAGCATGCACCACCACGAATGCGCACATGGTGGAAATGGATAATTAAGCCTAAAATACTTAAAAAAAAAAAAAAAAAAAAAAAAAAAAAAAAGCCATATAGCCAGTTTTTTGAATGGCTCTTTGAAAGGAATGATCCATAAAGATTCGGATCCCCCCAAAGAGCCATAAATCTCATCTCTACTGGAGACTTTCCAGGCAGTCACAGGGTGTGAAGCAGGTAGACCGTAGACACATGCACACCTACAGTCAATTTAAAGCTTCAAATTCATCTAACCCACATTTCTTTTGATGACCAGAGACAAAGGAAGAGGGAGAGAAGAAAAAAAAAAGATCATTTCTATTCACACCATACAGACCTGCCGGTCATTTCACTGGAGAGTTGTACAGGCAGACAGTTTTGGCTTATGGTTATAATTTTAAATAAACTAATTGTGGACAAGTTATTGAAATTAACATCACATATGTTGTTTTACGAAGTGAAAATATCAGCTATATGTTTTAGTTTTAAAGTAATGCACTAATTTTGAAGGTTTTATCGTTTAGACACACGTTCTGCATTGCATTATGGGTACATTAGTTTCCTGACATCAGTGGTTGGCTGGTCGGTATAACACACAGTTACTGAAACGTGTGGTGGGTTTTACAAATAAATCTGTATTTGTAAATATTTCATTATATTTCATTTGTAAAAAAAAAAAAAAAGGCAATTTGAAAACTAAAAATTCTGTTCAAGTCCATCATTTTTAGCGAATGTGTGGCTGCTCACGCTGCCATGAACACTGTCAGTAACTGTGTGTTATACCGACCAGCCAACCACTGACGTCCGCCTATAAAATTCAAAAAGTGTTGATTATAGAAATATAAGGAAAAGTTCCACCGAATGGACAATGGTTTACAGAGGTTCAGGGCCTCATGCTCAGTTTTTCTAACCAAGTGCTCCTATTTGAAAATTGCTTTATCAAAGTTGGCCACTTTTACTATATATTTCAATGTAACAGATTCTCTGGGTGTTTTGACATCAAATTTTGAATTGACCAAAAATGGGGTAAAATTTGGTCTGATGAAAAAGCAAACTTTACCAATCTATTTGAAGGGTAATTGGTGAAAATTTCATCAAAATCCAAGTCGGCTCATCGGGACACCCCTGCCTGATTTTGTCAGACAGCTCATTAAGCGTTGGGCTTGAGACCAGAGGATCCCCAGTTCAAATCCCAGTCTGACTGGAAAATCACTAATCACTTGGGCAAGGTCCTTAATCCCCTAGTTGCTCCCGGTGTGTAGTGAACACCTTGTATGGCAGCAGCCTCACATCAGGGTGAATGTGAGGCATTATTGTCAAGCACTTTGAGCGTCTGATGCAGATGGAAAAATGCTATATAAATGCAGCCCATTTACCATTTCCATTTGATCAGTGGTGGGCACAGTTCTGATAATCCAATAACAGATAATTATTGCAGATAATGTTTTCATTATCAGATCTTTTTAGATAACTTTAAAAACCATTATCAGACTAATTATCTTCTGATAAATTTTTGTCTGATAACTTTTAAACCGATAACATAGTAAACAAAGCTAAACAGCAACAAACATTTTTAAAATTTAAAATCAGTTGAGCACCTACTTGTTAAAAGTTTCATAACAGATGTACAGTTCTACTCTCTGCAAACAGAAAAGAGCTGCTTCCAGAAGAAACTACTCTATCCTCTGTGGGCAAAGGAGAACTAGTCCAAAAAAAAAAAAAAAAAAAAAGAATCCTTTAAGACCATACTGATACACTGGCAATATCACCCAAGTCATCCAGAGGCATACATTTTTAACTTATGGTTCAAATTTTTACCAAACTAATTTTGGGCAAGTTATTTAAAATTACTGTCATGTCTGAAGCTTTATAAAGTGAAAATATCAGATATATGTTTTAGTTTTAAAGTAATTTAAGGTTTTAGTGTGTACATGCTGTGCCCAACAGTGCATTATGGGTAGCATAGGGTAATCTCAGTACGTTCACAACAGGACAGATGCATTTCAGACACTCTGATCAGGCTCCACAGACAGCAGCATTAAACTCTAGTGCCTAAAACGTGAATATATTCTCTGGGTTTATAGACGTATTGTATTTGCGTTTGTTAAATTCCACGCATCTTAAATGTAGAAAACACGGATTATCTGGAATTTTGTTTTGGAAAGTTTTCAAGGCCTCTACTGCCATCTACTGGCCAGTAGTGTTCATGGCAGTATTCGTCCTGAAGCTGAGCAGACACTGTAGATTTTTAATCACAAGTTAAGTTTTTTCAAACTTAATTTGCAAAAACTCTCGATGGGAGACATCAAAGTTTAAAAACAACAACATCAAAAAACATTACAAGACAGCTCTAGTGTTTGCACAGGCACAGTACGAGTGGTTGGATGCTTGTAGCTCTTCAGCAGCAGGATACCCTCACGACGGCCGACCAGAATAATATCAAACAGGTTTGATTTTCATTCGACCATACGGTTGGCGATCAGGAGGTGGTCGTGAGATGTTAAATGCAGCTTGTTACTCCATGTACACTACACTATGCAGGATGTGCGATTAACCTGAAACTCGGTCCACAAAATTCTCACACGAATGAAAAATCATCTGAAAAAGGGCCAAAACTCGCACAGTGTAAAGCCAACATTTATGTGTCAAGACAATATTGAGTGCATGTTTTACAACATCATCAAACATATTGATCAACATATTGATTTATTCTGCCTTACAGAAACCTGGTTACAGCAGGATGAATATGTTAGTTTAAATGAGTCAACACCCCCGAGTCACACTAACTGTCAGAATGCTCGTAGCACGGGCCGGGGCGGAGGATTAGCAGCAATCTTCCATTCCAGCTTATTAATTAATCAAAAACCCAGACAGAGCTTTAATTCATTTGAAAGCTTGTCTCTTAGTCTTGTCCATCCAAATTGGAAGTCCCAAAAACCAGTATCTATGGTCCACCTGGTCGTTACTGTGAGTTTCTCTGTGAATTTTCAGACCTTTTGTCTGACTTAGTGCTTAGCTCAGATAAGATAATTATAGTGGGCGATTTTAACATCCACACAGATGCTGAGAATGACAGCCTCAACACTGCATTTAATCTATTATTAGACTCTATTGGCTTTGCTCAAAAAGTAAATGAGTCCACCCACCACTTTAATCATATCTTAGATCTTGTTCTGACTTATGGTATGGAAATAGAAGACTTAACAGTATTCCCTGAAAACTCCCTTCTGTCTGATCATTTCTTAATAACATTTACATTTACTCTGATGGACTACCCAGCAGTGGGGAATAAGTTTCATTACACTAGAAGTCTTTCAGAAAGCGCTGTAACTAGGTTTAAGGATATGATTCCTTCTTTATGTTCTCTAATGCCATATACCAACACAGTGCAGAGTAGCTACCTAAACTCTGTAAGGGAGATAGAGTATCTCGTCAATAGTTTTACATCCTCATTGAAGACAACTTTGGATGCTGTAGCTCCTCTGAAAAAGAGAGCTTTAAATCAGAAGTGTCTGACTCCGTGGTATAACTCACAAACTTGTAGCTTAAAGCAGATAACCCGTAAGTTGGAGAGGAAATGGCGTCTCACTAATTTAGAAGATCTTCACTTAGCCTGGAAAAAGAGTCTGTTGCTCTATAAAAAAGCCCTCCGTAAAGCTAGGACATCTTTCTATTCATCACTAATTGAAGAAAATAAGAACAACCCCAGGTTTCTTTTCAGCACTGTAGCCAGGCTGACAAAGAGTCAGAGCTCTATTGAGCTGAGTATTCCATTAACTTTAACTAGTAATGACTTCATGACTTTCTTTGCTAACAAAATTTTAACTATTAGAGAAAAAATTACTCATAACCATCCCAAAGACGTATCGTTATCTTTGGCTGCTTTCAGTGATGCCGGTATTTGGTTAGACTCTTTCTCTCCGATTGTTCTGTCTGAGTTATTTTCATTAGTTACTTCATCCAAACCATCAACATGTTTATTAGACCCCATTCCTACCAGGCTGCTCAAGGAAGCCCTACCATTATTTAATGCTTCGATCTTAAATATGATCAATCTATCTTTGTTAGTTGGCTATGTACCACAGGCTTTTAAGGTGGCAGTAATTAAACCATTACTTAAAAAGCCATCACTTGACTCAGCTATCTTAGCTAATTATAAGCCAATCTCCAACCTTCCTTTTCTCTCAAAAATTCTTGAAAGGGTAGTTGTAAAACAGCTAACTGATCATCTGCAGAGGAATGGTCTATTTGAAGAGTTTCAGTCAGGTTTTAGAATTCATCATAGTACAGAAACAGCATTAGTGAAGGTTACAAATGATCTTCTTATGGCCTCGGACAGTGGACTCATCTCTGTGCTTGTTCTGTTAGACCTCAGTGCTGCTTTTGATACTGTTGACCATAAAATTTTATTACAGAGATTAGAGCATGCCATAGGTATTAAAGGCACTGCGCTGCGGTGGTTTGAATCATATTTGTCTAATAGATTACAATTTGTTAATGTAAATGGGGAATCTTCTTCACAGACTAAAGTTAATTATGGAGTTCCACAAGGTTCTGTGCTAGGACCAATTTTATTCACTTTATACATGCTTCCCTTAGGCAGTATTATTAGACGGTATTGCTTAAATTTTCATTGTTACGCAGATGATACCCAGCTTTATCTATCCATGAAGCCAGAGGACACACACCAATTAGCTAAACTGCAGGATTGTCTTACAGACATAAAGACATGGATGACCTCTAATTTCCTGCTTTTAAACTCAGATAAAACTGAAGTTATTGTACTTGGCCCCACAAATCTTAGAAACATGGTGTCTAACCAGATCCTTACTCTGGATGGCATTACCCTGACCTCTAGTAATACTGTGAGAAATCTTGGAGTCATTTTTGATCAGGATATGTCATTCAAAGCGCATATTAAACAAATATGTAGGACTGCTTTTTTGCATTTATGCAATATCTCTAAAATTAGAAAGGTCTTGTCTCAGAGTGATGCTGAAAAACTAATTCATGCATTTATTTCCTCTAGGCTGGACTATTGTAATTCATTATTATCAGGTTGTCCTAAAAGTTCCCTAAAAAGCCTTCAGTTAATTCAAAATGCTGCAGCTAGAGTACTGACGGGGACTAGAAGGAGAGAGCATATCTCACCCATATTGGCCTCTCTTCATTGGCTTCCTGTTAATTCTAGAATAGAATTTAAAATTCTTCTTCTTACTTATAAGGTTTTGAATAATCAGGTCCCATCTTATCTTAGGGACCTCGTAGTACCATATCACCCCAATACAGCGCTTCGCTCTCAGACTGCAAGCTTACTTGTAGTTCCTAGGGTTTGTAAGAGTAGAATGGGAGGCAGAGCCTTCAGCTTTCAGGCTCCTCTCCTGTGGAACCAGCTCCCAATTCAGATCAGGGAGACAGACACCCTCTCTACTTTTAAGATTAGGCTTAAAACTTTCCTTTTTGCTAAAGCTTATAGTTAGGGTTGGATCAGGTGACCCTGAACCATCCCTTAGTTATGCTGCTATAGACGTAGACTGCTGGGGGGTTCCCATGATGCACTGTTTCTTTCTCTTTTTGCTCTGTATGCACCACTCTGCATTTAATCATTAGTGATCGATCTCTGCTCCCCTCCACAGCATGTCTTTTTCCTGGTTCTCTCCCTCAGCCCCAACCAGTCCCAGCAGAAGACTGCCCCTCCCTGAGCCTGGTTCTGCTGGAGGTTTCTTCCTGTTAAAAGGGAGTTTTTCCTTCCCACTGTAGCCAAGTGCTTGCTCACAGGGGGTCGTTTTGACCGTTGGGGTTTTACATAATTATTGTATGGCCTTGCCTTACAATATAAAGCGCCTTGGGGCAACTGTTTGTTGTGATTTGGCGCTATATAAAAAATTGATTGAATTGAATCAAACGTGCGCACATCATAAAACGTGCGCCCATTCTCTCCACATGCAAAGCATTTTGCGATGACACTTCCAGGGCTCCGTAAAAACGCCTGATTTTACAAATAAAAAATGGAATATTTTACAAAAGCACATTTATCTGTAAACACCAACATATGACATGTCACATTAACGTGTTGGATTACATAATGAATGACTGAACCAATCAGTGTTTAGCAGAGGCACTTTTACCCAGGATCCTTTGTGATCGGTCTGTGTTTTTTCAAAACCAGAATTAGTGCATTATTCAACATTAAAAGATATATGTTATATTTTAACTTTGTACAAATGACAGAATTGACATTAATGGAGCTATTCTATCAGTATTCACACCAAACCATAAGTCAGCATGACTTTACTTTCCAAGACCTCTGCCTGACCGGAGCATTGTGATTAGTAGAGAGTTGGCTTTGTGGCTGCTTTCAGGGTGCCTCTGTGCTGGAAGCTGTGTAGTACACAAGAGTTTCTAGTAGGGGGCAGGATGTTCAAAGATAGAAGTGCTAACTCATTGTTTGGGTTTCTTGTTGTTTTTTAATGCTACTAGAAGCGATCATGGTGTTAAAACTCAAATTCAGCTTGTTAGTAGTTGCAAATGTACCAGAGACAATACTGAAATTTATCGATTCTCTGCAACTTCCGATACATTTTTGGGTGGTTTATCGGTTTATCTTTATCAAAGATAACTTTTGAGTTATCTGATTGTCTGTTATCAAAGTAAATTTTTTGTTTATCTGTACCCACCACTGCATTTGACACAAGTTTTACGCCAGATGCCCTTCCTGTTGCAACTCTACATTACATGGAGAATTGAGTTAATCTATTTTATTCACTGTCAACAGCTTCACATTGTTAACACAATCATGCAGTGATCTACACAACAGGCCAACAGCCGCATCTCAGCTGAACACAAACTGTGTGAAATCAAGAGAGCAAAATGTTCATCTTAAGTCAACATTGTTTCACACAGAGGTGATGGTTCAGAGGGTAAAGCAGCGCACTTTGACCAGAGGCTTCTCATTTCAAATCCCTTTTAGATTGTAAAATCACAAAGGGCATTGGTCAAGGTCCTTAAGCCTGAACTTATTCCCAGCGTGCAGTTGAGTGTCTTGTGTGATGGAGGTCAACAGGACTTGCTGTACAATAGTAGTCAGTAAAGCTCACTCCCCAACAGCTAAAAAATAAAATTCTCTGGCCACAAGGCCAGAACCCTGGGTTTTAGCCTTCTGGTTGGAGTCCACCTCCCATGCTGGAGATCCTGAATTCGCATCCCAAGGGGAGTGAGTGGGAGGAGTCATCATTCATACGACAACATAGATTATAAATGGCTGCACGCCGGTGTGAGTGTGTGTTTAACCTCTGCATTGTGTATGTCTGACTTCACTGTCACTCCACTCTCAGGACATGAACTCACAATCACCTGCAGGGGAGGCAGTCACTCTGACCAGAAGGCTAAAGCCTCGGCTCTGGCCTTTGTGGCCAGAGAGTCCTTTAACTGTTGGGGAGTGAGTTTTACTTACCACCATGTGCACAGCAACTCCTGCTGGCCTCAATCACGTGTGAATGGGTGAATCTGAGGCATCAATGTAAAGCGCTTTGAGCTTCTAATTCAGAAGGCAAAGCAGGTACAGTAACAGCAACGATCACTTTTGCTCTTCCAGTAAGTCCAGTTCCCCCCATGTAAATGCATTCCATTTTCTCTGCTTTGAATAAGCACAACGTTCTTCATTTTTTGCCAATTTCTTTTTATAACTTTTAAAGCACATTACGGTCTTGTAACATATCTAGATTTATAAGATAGCTTTAAGAATTCTAGCCAAGTAATTTTTTTCCATTTGTAGATTTTTTCACCTTCAAAATCTGAAAAATTGATGATTTATGAATATGAGGCTTATCTTTAGTAAAGTAAAACCAGTTCTTGGCCCTGCACTTGTGACTCCTTCTGTGAACATGGGGCTCACAAAGTGGAGCTGGTTAGAAGCAGACATCCAGAGCAACTCACACATAACCAGACTACCAAATGCTGAATGACTACATGCAGAAGCACTCTCTAAAATGAGAACCCAAATTTAAAAAAAAAATTGTTTTCCTTTTGCTGCCAGGTCAGAGTATGCCAGGGTAAAGAACCCCCACACCTTCTGAGTCTCTTCAAATCCAAACCCCTCATTGTATATAAGAGTGGTTCATCCCGCCGTGGACACCAGACCTGCCCATCATTAACACGACTCTTTCAAGTACGAAGGAACCTGGGCATCATTACAAGAATTTCTGAGGTGAGACCCTGCAGTAATACATTTACTTGTACTTTGACTGCTGTATCAATGCAGATCCTATGAACCCAAGATATTTAATGTAATTGAATTTGTTAACATAGATACATTCCTGTATTTCGGGCCCGCAACACATTCCAAAGAAAGTTGGGAAGCTAAAGCATTTACCACTTTATAATGTTGCCTTCCCTTCTCACAACACTAAAGACATTTTAAAATTGAGGATACAAGCGATGCAGTGTTTTACATTTTATTTTGTACAATTTGTCCTGCAAGCATGTCTTAAGCTTTGCAATAGTACGGGGTTGTTGGGGTTGCATTTTTTGTGTCAAAATTCTCCAAAAATTCTCTATTGTGGACAGGGTAAGGACTGCGTGCAGGCTAGTCCAGTACCCGCAGCTTCTTCTTCTGCAGCAATGCCTTGTTTTAACGTGTGCAGAATAAGGTTTTGCATTGTACCATACCCTCATATTTTCAAGGGCTGCCCATGCTTTTCCCACAGGACAAGACAAAACCACATTCTGCACACCTTACAAAGGCATGGCTGCAGGAGATGTGTTGAAGGCAGCATATGTTGCTCAAAAATTTCACTCACTCACTCACAGCTCCAGCAGGGGACCCCCAAACTTCCCTTTCCCGGGCCACATTGACCACCTCTGACTGGGGGATTCTGAGGCATTCCCAGGCCAGTGTGGAGATATAATCTCTCCACCTAGTCCTGGGTCTTACCCGGGGTCTCCTCCCAGATGGACATGCCTGGAACACCTCCCTAGGGAGGCGCCCAGGAGGCATCCTTACCAGATGCCCGAACCACCTCAGCTGGCTCCTTTCAACGCGAAGAAGTAGTGGCTCTACTCCGTGCTCCCCACGGATGACTGAACTTCTCACCCTATGTCTAAGGGAGACATCAGCCACCCTCCTAAGGAAGCCAATTTCAGTCACTTGTACCCGTGATCTGGTTCTTTTGGTCATCACCCAGCCCTCATGACCATAGGTGAGAGTAGGAATGAAGATTGACCAGTAGATTGAGAGTTTCGCCTTTTGGCTCAGCTCCCTTTGTCACAACAGTACAGTAGAGTGAATGCAACACTGCCCCTGCTGCACCGATTGTCAGGCCAATCTCACGCTCCATTATCCCCTCATTCATGAAAGGAACGATGGAGCTTCAGTGATACTGCCATCACTGAAGTGGAAAGTGCCAAGTGCGCTGACACAACCCCATACCATGACAAACCCTGGCTTTTGGACTTGTTGCTGATAACAGTCTGCATGGTCCTTTATTGTCTCTGCTCTGAATCACCAGGGGTATATTTTTTAAAAAGATGTGGAATACTGATTTGCTTGACCACAGTACACACTTCCACTGTGTGATAGTCCAACCCAGATGCCTCTGCGCCCAGAGAAGTTGACACCAATTCTGGACAAGGTTGAAATGAAGCTTATTTTTTGCACAGTAAAGTCTGAAGTGGCATTTGTGAATGGCACTTTGTATTGTAGTGTTTAACATTTTCTCAAAGTATCCCTTGCCCACCCTGTGATAGATTCCTGATCTGTCCAGGGTGTACTGCACTTCAATCAATCAATCAATCAATTTTTTTATATAGCGCCAAATCACAACAAACAGTTGCCCCAAGGCACTTTATATTGTAAGGCAAGGCCATACAATAATTATGTAAAACCCCAATGGTCAAAACGACCCCCTGTGAGCAAGCACTTGGCTACAGTGGGAAGGAAAAACTCCCTTTTAACAGGAAGAAACCTCCAGCAGAACCAGGCTCAGGGAGGGGCAGTCTTCTGCTGGGACTGGTTGGGGCTGAGGGAGAGAACCAGGAAAAAGACATGCTGTGGAGGGGAGCAGAGATCGATCACTAATGATTAAATGCAGAGTGGTGCATACAGAGCAAAAAGAGAAAGAAACAGTGCATCATGGGAACCCCCCAGCAGTCTACGTCTATAGCAGCATAACTAAGGGATGGTTCAGGGTCACCTGATCCAGCCCTAACTATAAGCTTTAGCAAAAAGGAAAGTTTTAAGCCTAATCTTAAAAGTAGAGAGGGTGTCTGTCTCCCTGATCTGAATTGGGAGCTGGTTCCACAGGAGAGGAGCCTGAAAGCTGAAGGCTCTGCCTCCCATTCTACTCTTACAAACCCTAGGAACTACAAGTAAGCCTGCAGTCTGAGAGCGAAGCGCTCTATTGGGGTGATATGGTACTACGAGGTCCCTAAGATAAGATGGGACCTGATTATTCAAAACCTTATAAGTAAGAAGAAGAATTTTAAATTCTATTCTAGAATTAACAGGAAGCCAATGAAGAGAGGCCAATATGGGTGAGATATGCTCTCTCTTTCTAGTCCCCGTCAGTACTCTAGCTGCAGCATTTTGAATTAACTGAAGGCTTTTTAGGGAACTTTTAGGACAACCTGATAATAATGAATTACAATAGTCCAGCCTAGAGGAAATAAATGCATGAATTAGTTTTTCAGCATCACTCTGAGACAAGACCTTTCTGATTTTAGAGATATTGCGTAAATGCAAAAAAGCAGTCCTACATATTTGTTTAATATGCGCTTTGAATGACATATCCTGATCAAAAATGACTCCAAGATTTCTCACAGTATTACTAGAGGTCAGGGTAATGCCATCCAGAGTAAGGATCTGGTTAGACACCATGTTTCTAAGATTTGTGGGGCCAAGTACAATAACTTCATGCCCTACGACTACTGGGATAGCATCCAGCCCCCCTTGTGACTCTTAAATCGGAGTACTTGGGTATGGAAAAAGAATGAATGAACAAATGAATCCATAGCCTGTGTGGTTACATCAGCTATTGATGAGTGATGGTTGATGCTGCAGTGCTGTCTGAGGGTCAAAGATTGAGGGTGTTCAGCTTAGGCTTCTGTTTTGCCCCTCAAGCACTGAAATTCCTCCAGAATTCATGAATTGTTTAAAAATATTCTGCACTGTTGTGGTGGTCTCTCCCCTGTCCTTGTCTTATGTTCTGTCTGTAGGTTGTTGTGTTGTCCCTTATTTCACACTGTAACCTTTCTTGAGTTCTTGTTCCTTGGTTTTGTTATCAGTCGGTTTTTGGATCCCCTTTATGAGTAGTTTAGTAATTATTTATGGTTTGCTTTGGGTGTTTCTCATCTCAGGGTTTGTTGTGGTTTGATGTCTCTCAGTCAGTCCTGTGTGTGTGTGTGTGTGTGTGTGTGTGTGTGTGTGTGTGTGTGTGTGTGTGTGTGTGTGTGTGTGTGTGTGTGTGTGTGTGTGTGTGTGTGTGTGTGTGTGTGTGTGTGTGTGTGTGTTTGTCAGCATGGTCATATCACCTAGTGTTCCTCACAGGTGGGTGTTATCACAGTCACCTCACCTGTTGCTTGTTATTCTGGTTCATCTGGTGCTCTTTGGTAGGAGTTACTCTGTGCTTACTTGTCTCCCCTTGTCCTTGCAATGCTGCCCACTCTCCTCCTTTGTTCTTGATCCTTTGAATTGTTTCCCAGTGTTGGACTTGCATTATCTACTACTGTCATGGTAAAATAAACGCATCAGTTTTTACCCCTGCTGGTTACTTTCTGTGTTTTTGGGTTCAACTTCAATAAAATTGTAACAACTGTAGAGGGAGAAATATGTAAATCCCATCCAGTCTTCTTTCACTCATTCACTCACTCACTCACTCACTCACTCACTCACTCACTCACTCACTCACTCACTCACTCACTCACTCACTCACTCACTCACTCACGTATCTTTAACTGCTTACTCCAATTAAGGGTCACGGGGAGATGGAGTCATAGGGCATGAGGCGGGGTACATCGAGGACAGGACAGCAGTCTGTCACAGGGACACATACAGACAAACAAACACATTCACACCCGCATGCACACCTATGGACAATTTAAACTTTCCAATGCACTTAAACTGCATGTCTTTGGTTGTGGGAGGAAGCCAGAGCACCCGGAGAGAACTCACGCAAACACAGGGAGAACATGCAAACTCCACACAGAAAGGCCACAGGTGGGAATGGAGCCCACAACCTTCTTGCTGTGTGGCAACAGTGCTAACCACTAAGCCACTGTGCTGCCCCCATCCAGTCTTTTACATATATATATATATATATATATATATATATATATATATATATAGCATCCAGGAAGTCTTCACAGGAATTCACTTTTTGTCCATTCCCCTTTGCAGCACCTCTCAAGCTCCATCAAGTTGGATGGGGTGCGTCGGTGCACAGAGATTTTCAGATCTCTCCAGAGATGTTCAGTCAGATTCAGGTCTGGGCTCTGACTGGGCCACTCAAGGACATTGACAGAGTTGTCCTGAAGCCACTCCTTTGATATCTTGACTGTGTTCTTAGGGTCATTGTCCTGCTGAAAGATGAGCCGTTGTCCCAGTCTGAGGTCAAGAGCACTCTGGAGCAGGTTTTCATCCAGGATGTTTCTGTACATTGCTGCATTCATCTTTACCTCAATCCTGACTAGTCTCCCAGTTCCTGCTGCTGAAAACATCCTCACAGCATGATGCTGCCACCGCCATGCTTCACTGTAGGGATGGTGCCTGGTTTCCTCCAAACGTGATGCTAAAGAGTTCAATCTTTGTCTCATCAGACCAGAGAATTTTGTTTCTCCTGGTCAGAGTCCTTCAGGTGCCTTTTGGCAAACTCCAGTTGGGCTGCCATGTGCCTTTTACTAAGGAGTGGCTTCCGTCTGGACACTCTACCATACAGGTCTGATTGGTGGATTGCTGCAGAGATGGTTGTCCTACCAGTGTGATGACCAGACTGAGCAAGAGGGTGTGGTCCAACAACCAGCTGACTCTCAACACCAAGCACAAGGTTTACCAGGCATGCATACTCAGTACACTTGTTTATGGCAGTGAAGCCTGGGCCACCTACGCCAAGCAGGGGAACCGCTTGGAGAGCTGCCACCAATGCTGCCTCCGACACAGTCTTAACATCACATGGCAAGACAGTCACCAACGCTGCTGCACTTTAAGGATGTCTTTTGCAGTGTTTTAACGTGACATACCCACAGCACACATATATTCTCTTTTGTGTGAACACTCGCATAAACAAGCACAGCTGGTCTATTTCACACATAATAATTCAACAATGACACAATGGGAGCACAAATCTCAACAGCCGCTGTGCTGGAACAAGCTGGCTCACTGAGCAAGCACGTCCTACTCGGCCAGCGTCGACTCTGCGATATGCATCCCCAGCCCAGTCTCACGTTTTGTTTTGTTTTTTGTGCTCTCGTGACGAAATGAGTCAAATTTTCGTGATGGGGTGTTGTTTAACCCTAACCCTACTCCTACCCCCGACCCTAATCTTAACCATAACCTAATCTTACTATTTCCCCCCACCCTAACCATAACCACCCCCAACTCCCTGCTTCAATTTTAATTTTGTGCAGCCATCACGGAATGAATTAGAATGAATTTGTGCTGCCGTAAATGAGGCACTTTCCGTCACAATATCACAAACCAATAGATTAATGTATATTTCGTGCTGCTGAATCACGAGTTGCCGTGAGACCAGGTTGGCATCCCATGCAGGACGGTCGCATTCCCACGGACATAATGTATGGGGAGCTAGCCACAGGACAACGTCCAGCAGGCCATCCAGCGCTGTGCTTCAAGGATGTCTGCAAACGCAACCTCAAAGCGACCAGCATCAACCCACAAAGCTGGGAACAGCTTGCAGATGACCGCTGCTGCTGGGGATGGGCTGTCTGCAGTGGTGTTAAGACGTGTGAGGAGCACCGCAACCAGCAGCTGGAAGACAGATGACGACATAGGAAAGAGAAACAGCAGTTGCAGGCCATCACTTCACCAACACACATTATCTGTCAACTGCGGCCACAACTGCCAAGCCAGAATTGGACTGTTAAGTCACTCAAGATGCTGCTCCCAATGAGATGAGCAGTGACCAACCACGGTGCTACCTTCATCTTCCGAGATGGATGGATGCCGACAGTGATGAGGAGTGGTTAGCATTGTTGTCTCACAGCAAGAAGGTCATGGGATTGCTTCCCACCTTGTGCCTTTCTGTTTGGAGTTTGCATGTTTTCCCCATGTTTGCATGGGTTTCCTCCGGGTGCTCTGGCTTTCTCCCATATCCAAAGACATGTAGGTAAGTTTAATTGGAAACTTTAAATTATCTGTAGGTGTATGAATGTGAAGCACTCTGTGATAGACTGGAGTCCTGTCCATGGTGTACCCTGCCTCCTGTCCTATGACTGCTGGAATAGGCTGCAACCTCCCATGACCCTTAATTGTAGTAAGTGAGTATAGAAAATGGACGGACATATAGTTTATATAATGAACATTTTAAAGATGTGAGCACTTTTGTATCACTGTAATGAGACAAACAAAACAAAAGCAGTCTGAATTTGTGAAAGGTTTTTTGTTTTGATTCATGCGTCAAGATGCAGCATCATTCATTCAACAGTGATATGCATTTTGTTCAGTGTGGACCTAAAATGTCACTGTTTTTTTTCTGATAAATTAGTATGCTGATCTTCTTTTCAGGTGGATGCCAAAGCTGCCAGTCTCAACTCTAATGACGCCTTCTTGCTGAAAACGGCTGATGGACAGGGCTACATCTGGATGGGCAAGGGTGCAAGTGATGAAGAAAAAGAAGGAGCCGAGTACTTGAGCAACATACTGAAATGCAGCAGTAGGCACATCACCGAGGGAAATGAACCAGGTTCACAAAGTTCATTCTTTTGTTGCTCTAATGAGGTGCGAGGTGACTGATGACTTATGAATTTAAACAGCCTCCTCTCATCTTTGCGTCCAAGAGATTTGCACATTTACTCATCACTCGTCTTCAACCACTTATCCGGGTTTGGGTCGTAGGGGCAACAGCTCCAGCAGGGGACCCCAGACTTCCCTTTCCCATGCCACATTGACCACCTCTGACTGGGGGATCCCGAGGCATTTTCAGGCCAGTGGAGAGACCATTCCACCCTGTCCTGGGTCTTCCCCAGGGTCTCCTCCCAGATGGATGTGCCTGGAACACCTCCCTAGGGAGGCACCCAGGAGGCATCCTTACCAGATGCCTGAACCACCTCAGCTGGCTCCTTCCAATGTGAAGGAGCAGCAGCTCTACTCCAAGCTCCCCACGGATGACCGAGCTTCTCACCTTGTCTCTAAGGGAGACACCAGCCACCCTCCTAGGGAAGCCCATTTCAGCCGCTTGTACCCGCGATCTAGTTCTTTGGGTCATGACCCAACCCTCTTGACCATAGGTGAGAGTAGGAAGGAAGATTGACCAGTAGATGGAGACCTTCATCTTTTGGCTCAGCTCCCTTTTTGTCAAAACAGTACAGTAGAGCAAATGCAACACCGCCCCTGCTGCACTGATTCTCCGTCCAATCTCACACTCCATTGTCCCCTCACTCGTGAACAAGACCCCGAGGCACTTGAACTGCTTCACTTGGGGCAAGACGTCATTCCCTACCCGGAGTAGGCAATCCATCAGTTTCCTGCTGAAAACCATGGCCTCAGATTTAGAGGTGCTGATCCTCAACCCAGCCACTTCACACTCAGCTGCAAACCGATCCAGTGAGTGTTGGAATTCACAGGCTGATGAAGCCAATAGGACCACATCATCTGCAAAAAGCAGTGATGAGACCGGGAGCTCACCAAACTGGAAACCCTCCTCCCACCGACTACACCTTGATATCCTGTCCATGAATATCACAAACAGGATTGGTGACAAAGTGCAGCCATGGCGGAGGCCAACCCCCACCGGAAATGAGTCCAACTTACTGCTGAGGACCCAAACACAGCTCTTGCTTTGTGAGTACAGAGATTGGATGGCCCTGAGAAGGGACGCCCTCACTCCATACTCCCGCAGCACCTCCCACAGTATCTCCCAGGGTACCCGATCATACGCCTTCTCCAAGTCCACAAAATGCATGTAGACTGGATGGGCATACTCCCAGGCCCCCTCCAGGATCCTTGTGAGAGTGAAGAGCTGGTTGGTTGTTCCACAACCAGGATGGAACCTGCATTGTTCCTCTTCAATCAGAGGTCTGTCAATCAGCCAAACCCTCCTTTCCAGCACCCTGGAGTAGACTTTATCAGGGAGGCTGAGTAGTGTGATGCCCCTGTAGTTGGCACACACTCTCTGGTCCCCCTTTTTAAATATGGGGACCACCACCCCAGTTTGCCACTCCTTAGGCACTGTCCCAGACCTCAGCGCAGTGTTGAAGAGACGTCTCACACAAGACAATCCTTCCACACCCAGAGGCTACAGCATGTCTGGACAGATCTCCTCAGCTCCCGGGGAGTTGCCACTGTGGAGTTGTTTGACTACCTCAGTGACTTCCATTAAGGAAATTGATGATAATCCCCCATCAGCTTCCAGCTCTGCCTCTACTATAGAGGGTGCTTCAGTCTGATGCAGGAGGTCTTCAACGTGTTCCTTCCAGCAACGGATTACATCCTCAGTTGAGGTCAACAGAGTCCCATCCTTACTGTAGACAGTTTGGATGGTTCCCTGTTTTTCCCTCTTGAGGTGCCTCACAGTCCTCCAGAAGCTGGGAGCTGGAGCTTCACTGCGGCGGGGCTGATGACCTTAAGGATCTTGAATGGTCCGATGAACCGGTCAGTGAGTTTCGGGGAGTCCGTATGCAGAGGTATGTCTCTTGTTGACAGCCAAAGCTCCTACCCGGGCTGGTAAGCTGGGGCCGGGGCTCGTCGGCGGTCTGCATGGTCCTTGGCCCGCGTCCGGGCTCTCAAGAGAGCAGAGCGGGCTGTCTTCCACACATGACGGCATCTCCTGAGGTGGGCCTGGACCGAGGGCACCTCGACCTCTCCCTCCATGGCAGGGAACAATGGGGGCTGGTACCCCAAACAGACCTCAAAGGGGGAGAGGCCGGTAGATGACGTGATTTGGCTGTTATGGGCGTACTCGATCCAGTCCAGATGTTGACTCCAGGCCATTGGGTGCATGGAGGTAACACACCTCAAGGCCTGCTGCAAGTCCTGGTTGGCCCGCTCTGCTTGGCCGTTGGTCTGGGGGTGGTACCCGGATGACAGGCTCGCCGTGGCCCCCAGCTCCCTACA
This sequence comes from Thalassophryne amazonica, assembly GCF_902500255.1. Lineage (NCBI taxonomy): Eukaryota > Metazoa > Chordata > Actinopteri > Batrachoidiformes > Batrachoididae > Thalassophryne > Thalassophryne amazonica. The sequence goes on from NC_047122.1 coordinate 69,682,218, forward strand.
GAAACTCCTCCAGACTTCGAGGAGAACTGAGGACCGCGGCCCGATACGATGTCAGTTGGGATACCATGCAGATGCATGACGTGGTAGACCAGGAGGTCTGCAGTCTCCTGGGCAGTCGGGAGGTTCGGGAGGGCCAGGAAGTGGGCCGTCTTGGAAAACCGGTCCACTATCGTCAAGATGACAGTCATTCCCTGGGATGCAGGGAGGCCCGTGACGAAGTCCAGGCCGATGTGGGACCAGGGGTGACGAGGCACGGGTAACGGCTGGAGGAGTCCCTTCTCGAGCTGGTGAACCGCCTTGCCTCTGGCACAGATGGTACAGGCCCGGACGTAGTCCCAGGTGTCGGCTTTGACTGACGCCCACCAGAACCACTGCCGGACCACTGCCACGGTTCTTCGCACCCCCGGATGGCAGGAGAGCTTGGAACTGTGACAGAAGTCCAATACGGCAGTCCGAGTGTCTGGTGGGACGTACAGCCGGTTGGATGGTCCACCTCCGGGATCAGGGTGTCGCGTCAGGGCCTCCCTGACCACTTTCTCCACGTCCCACGTGAGGGTGGCGACGACAGTGGATTCCGGTATGATGGTATCAGGTGGGTCCAACAGCTTTGCTCCAATTTCTTCTTCATGCACCCAGGACAGGGCGTCAGAAGTAAGGTTTTTGGTCCCGGGGCGATAGGTGATTTTGAAATTGAAGCGACCGAAGAACAGTGACCATCGGGCTTGTCTGGGGTTCAGACGCCTAGCGGTCTGGATGTATTCCACGTTCTGATGGTCAGTGAGAACCACAAATGGGACCACAGCTCCCTCCAACAGATGTCTCCACTCCTCAAGGGCCTCTTTCACCACCAGGAGTTCCCGATTGCCAACGTCATAGTTCCACTCAGTGGGGGTTAACCTGCGGGAGAAGTAGGCACAAGGGTGGAGAACACTATCAGACTCCCTGCTCTGGGACAGCACGGCTCCTATCCCTGAGTCAGAGGCATCCACTTCAACAATAAACTGGTGGTTAGGATCGGGCTGCACCAAAACTGGTGCAGTCGCAAACCGGTGTTTCAACTCCCTAAACGCGGCTTCGCACCGATCCGACCAGGTGAAGGGGACTTTTGTGGAGGTCAGGGCAGTAAGGGGACCAACAACCTGACTATAGCCCTTAATGAACCTTCTGTAAAAATTGGCGAACCCTAGGAACTGTTGCAGCTTCCTACGATTTACCGGTTGGGGCCAATCTCTCACCGCCGCTACCTTAGCCGGATCGGGTGCAACGGAGTTGGAGGAGATGATAAACCCCAGGAAGGACAAAGAAGTGAGGTGGAACTCACACTTTCCACCCTTCACAAACAGCCGGTTCTCCAACAACCGCTGCAGGACCTGACGGACATGCTTAACATGGGTCTCAGAGTCCATTGAGAAGATGAGGATGTCGTCTAGATATACGAAGACGAATCGGTGCAGGAAATCCCGCAGAACGTCATTAACCAAAGCTTGGAACATCGCGGGGGCGTTGGTGAGGCCGAACGGCATGACCAGGTACTCAAAGTGACCTAAGGGGGTGTTAAATGCCATCTTCCATTCGTCTCCCTTCCGTATCCGAACCAGGTGATAAGCATTTCTGAGATCCAGTTTCGTGAATATTTTGGCTCCATGCAGGGGCGTGAACACTGAATCCAATAGAGGTAACGGGTATCAGTTGCGAACCGTGATCTCGTTCAGCCCTCTATAATCAATGCATGGACGGAGTCCGCCATCCTTCTTGCACACAAAAAAGAAACCTGCACCTAATGGGGATGAGGAATTTCGGATTAGCCCGGCAGCTAAAGAGTCCCGGATTTAGGTCTCCACTGATTCGCGCTCAGGACGTGAGAGATTGTACAGCCTGCTGGACGGGTACTCAGCGCCTGGAACCAAATCAATGGCACAATTATACGGTCGGTGCGGGGGCAGGGTGAGTGCCAGATCTTTGCTGAAAACGTCAGCAAGATCATGATACTCAGCCGGCACCGTCGTGAGATTGGGGGGGACTCGGACCTCCTCTTTAACAGCATCACCGGGTGGCACCGAGGATCTTAAACACTCCCGGTGGCAGGTTTCGCGCCATTGAGCCACAACCCCAGATGGCCAATCGATCCGGGGATTGTGCTTCGCCATCCATGGAAATCCCAAAATAATTCTGGAGGTAGAAGGCGTTACAAAGAACACAATCTCCTCCCTGTGATTACCAGAGACAACCAAGGTTAAAGGCTGTGTCTGGTGTGTGATTTCTGAAAGTAGAGTGCCATCTAGTGCCCTTCAATGGTGAAGGAATGACCACCAGAGGGAGCCCTACCTCCTTAGCCCACCTACTGTCCAGTAGGTTCCCTTCCAACCCCGTGTCGATCAGTGCTGGGGCGGTAAGGGTTAAATCCCCACAGAGGATTGTGACTGGGAGTTGTGCGCATTTCCGTGGAATGCCCGTGCGTGTGTTATGGCTCACCCTTAACCCAGTCTCTAAGGGCAAGCGCTGGCGTTTAACCATTTGGGGCAGTTTTTCTGCACATGCTCACTCGAGCCGCAGTAAAAACACTCTCCACGGGCCAGCCTCCTCTGTCTGTCATTAGATTTAACTTTAGCCCTGCTCATGTCCATAGCGTCGTCAGCAGGGGGAGCTGGTGCTACGCGGAAAGCCCTGGCTTTGGAGCGGGGTGAGGACGGCACTGCTTCAGACCTGGAAGGGAGAGGGATGACGAGCGCCTGGCCGCGTCCTTCGTCTCACTCCCGTTTATGTTCCTCTAACCGATTGTCTAACCGGATAACCAGATCTATCAGCCCATCTAAATCCCGCGGCTGATCCTTCACCACCAGATGCTCCTTTAGGGTTGGAGACAGCCCATTTACGAAGGCGGCACGGAGCGCTACCGAATTCCAACCGGCTCTTGCTGCCGCAACACAAAAGTCGACTGCGTATTCTGCCGCGCTCCGGTGTCCCTGTCTTATCGACAGCAGCATATGTGAAGCTGATTCGCCTCTATTGGGATGATCGAACACCTGTCGAAATTCCCTGATAAACCCAGTATAGGTCAAAAGGAGCCGTGAGTCCTGCTCCCAGAGCGCCGTAGCCCAGGCGCGTGCCTCGCCTCAAAGCAAATTTATAACATAAGCCACCCGGCTGTGGTCTGACGAGTACATCACGGGGCGTTGTGCAAAGACGAGCGAGCACTGCATCAAGAAGTCCATGCACGTCTCGACATAACCCCCGTACAGTTCCGGGGAGCTAATGTAAGCTTCAGGTGACGGGGGGGGGGGGGTCCATTGAACGACCACTGGATTTTCCCTATTTTGCGACAGGTCCGCAGGAGGAGTGGCTGCAGCCGTGCCTTGCGTGTGCGCCTCCACCTGAGCGGTGAGAGCCTCCATCCTACGGTTGAGGTGAACATTCTGTTCGGTTAACAAATCCAACCGAGCAGTGAGGTTGGTGAGAATATGCTGCAACTCACCCAACGCACCTCCTGCTGGAGCCTGCGCACCTTGCATCTCCATTGGTTGTTCACTCGATGGTATGCGCCCCTTGGAGTCCATGACGTGGCCGAGTTATCCTGTTGGGGAAAGTGAATGCACGGACCCATGACAGGGGGTGTAATTGAACGGTCAATAGGGTTTCCAAATAAATAACAATTTATTCTGCAAATGTGCACAAACACTCAAATATGTTTTAGACAGTCAATTCAAAACCGTAAGGCGTGGGCAGGCCCGAGCGTAGGAGACGCCTATCCAGAGAACAGCCAGGACCCACGAAGTTCCACCGCCAACGGAGACCTGCAACACACCAGAGCTGCCAAGTCCTGAATCCCCAGGTGGCCACCACTCCAGCTGTCAGACCCAGTACTGCTGGCAGGAACAAAACAGGTTAAGGTGGCTGTGTGCACACCCAGCAAACAGTCAGTAACTCACAGAAATCCTCCTGAAGGAATAAATCCAGATACTCCCAGAGTGCAGAGGAAAAACTGGAGGACGTGCAGTGTCAATTGTTATACTTAGTAAGTCAGAAGTGAGGAGTGGAGACGCCAACTCCTCCAACTTCCACAAACTCGGCTACAAGCTGCAAGTATAAGTCACAACTGCAAAGACTTCAGAAACAATGAATGTGCGTACAGCACAAAACGGCTGAGTAGGTTTACCTGTAAGGTAAGCAGATAACTCGGCAGAGTTATGGTGTCTCTCCCAGGCTTTTATGGATGAAGAGATGATTGATGACAGGTGATGACAGCCCCACGGTGCACCTGGTGGATTCTTCCTGGTTACTGCGCCCTCTAGTGCCTGAAACCTGCCAACAGGCAGGGCGCCCTCTGGTGGTGGGCCAGCAGTACCTCCTCTTCGGCGACCCACACAACACCAATCATGTTATGTGTGAAGGAGCCCTAAGGGCTGCACAAGTCAAGGTTTTTTTTGTTTTGTTTTGTTTTTTGTAATTCAAGTTTTTATTTATTTTTTCAATTTTAACATTTAAACATAACAGACAGCAACCCAAATTATACATTTCCTACTGGGCCCAAGGGAATTAAAGAAAAAGAAAATAAAAAGTAATAATAATAATAAATAAAATTTAAAAAATCTATATAAAATAAAGTTTATGCCATAAGTGTACAATACTCATACAAAGTCCCCCCAGTAGTACTGAGGAAGAGGTACTGCAGGCAAAATTGACACAACCTTGAACAATTCGTGTCCCCTTCATAAAATAAACAATAACCTGCAAAATATAAATATATATATTTATAATAGTTACTGCCTAATAATTCAATTTGGTACAATAGAATTTAATACTCTAACACTACTCAAAAAGGAAAAAGTTTTGCCTCAAGTATCTCCTCCCACACCAACCCCTCTATTTAATCAAAAATACGTCCCCATGATTTAGAATAAATGTCTGAATTGTCATTTAACCTTGCCAATAACTTCTCATATGAAACTACCTTCATTGTGATATCCATCCATCTATCAAAAGTTGGAGGAGAGGGATCCTTCCACACCGTTAAAATTACCCGTGCTGCTGCCATGACTCCTGTCTTCAAGACCACATATTCATATTTTGTAATTCCTGGAATTAATGACTGATCTCCTAGTAAACATAATCTTGGTGACCTGGGTATTGTTTTGCCAATCCACCTTTCCAAATATTCTAAAACCTTTTCCCAAAAGGGGTAAACTTTTCCACATTCCCAAATCATATGCAAGAAGGTTCCAGGGGCTAAGTGACACTTCCAGCATTTGTCATTCACCATAATCCCCATTCTTTTGAGTTTAGATGGTGTGTAGTACCATCTGTGCAAAAGTTTATATTGAGTAAACTGCCCTCTAGTCTCCTTTATATATTTACAAGAATGCAAAAGTATCCTATCCCATTGTTCTTTATATATATTACAACCCAGGTCCCTTTGCCAAACAACTCTGAAATTATCACACATGTCCTTTCTTAACTTAATAAAAACTTTGTAAAATAGAGCTACTTTTTGCACTCCAATAGTTAGTTTACAATACTCCACTACAGGGTTTATTTCGTGAGTAAATTTGCCTTTGATAATGCAGTCTCTCAATTGTAAATACTTCCAAAGATTCCCTCTCCTTTCCAACCTATATTTTTCAATGATTCCCTCAAAAGACATTATCACACCATGTTCATGAAGTTGACCAACTTTAGTAATTCCCTTTTCAATCCATTCTTTCCAATTGACAGTTTTTTTTCCAATTCGTATAGCAGTATTATTCCACAAAGATGCATAATGTTGTCTTAAATGAGATACCTCACTCCAAACATGTTTTGAATATGTGAGGACTGGGTTGTCATGTAATCCCAAACAATTAGTATTTGACTCTTGAGACAAAATGTCCAGAAACGTGAATGGTTCAGCCAGCTCCTGCTCAATCTTGATCCAGCTCATGTCCAAGTCCGTTTTTGTCCAATGTTTTGCCAACCTTGACATTTCAAAAGCCAGATTATAAAGTTTTACATTTGGAAGTGCAAGACCTCCAATTTCTTTTGGGGCACACATCTTTTTATATTTATTCTTGGTCTTTTTTTCTCCCATAAAAAATCTTTTATCATCCTCTCACATTTAACAAATATATCTGGTGGAATTTTCACAGGTAACATCATGGAAACATAATTGAATTGCGGCGCAATTATCATTTTAATCACATTTATTTTCCCCCATAATGTAAGTTTTAATTTCCCCCATTTATCTAAATTTGTTTTTATTTTGAGGAGGAGAGGTTCCATATTTGATTGCATTATTTCTTCTAAATTAGGGTTCAAAAGTAGACCTAAATATTTTATACATAACGGCAACCATCTAGAGTTAAAAGGAGAGACATATCCAGACATGCATGTAGGTGAAAGAGGCATGCATTCCGACTTACTCCAGTTTATTTTATATCGCGATATATTTGAGTAAGAATCAACACATTGAAGTAAAGCTGGTTTAGACAGTACTGGGTCATTTAACACTGCTAAGATGTCGTCCGCATACAGGAACAACTTATGTTCTCTGCCCCCAGCGTCACCCCTTTAGTTCTTGAATCTGCACGTATTTTTAAAGCTAAAGGTTCCAAAAATATTGTGAAAAGTAATGGAGATAAGCTACATCCCTGTCTCATTCCTCTAGAGAGAGAGAAAAAACCTGAAATCAACCCGTTAGTAAGAACTGCGGTTTTTGGATCTGAATATATGGTCTTCACCCAGGTACAAAATGCTGGCCCAAAACCAAACCTAGACAGGACTGCTGTGAGAAAACTCCACTCCACCTGGTCGAAAGCCTTCTCCACATCAAGGGAGAAGGCCGCGACCGGATCCAGGCATGTCCCACTTTTGTGCATTATATGAATAAGTCTCCTCACATTGTCTCCAGAACATCTGTTCTTGATGAAGCCAACCTGATTGCCATCACTGATCGTAGGCAGTATTTTTTCCAGCCGTGATGCCAATATCTTTGTTAGAATTTTACAGTCCACTCCCAGAAGGCTTACTGGACAATAATTTGCTGGGTCAGAGGAATCTCAATCTTTTTTAGGAATTAGAGATATTAGTGCCTCATTAAATGAACCTGGTAGCGACTCCAAATCAAATGCTTCTAAATAAACTTCTTGTAATATTGGGCTCAAAATATATTTCTTGTAATATTCGATCGGATATCCATCCACACCAGATGACCGTCCGTTCTTCATGGATGATATTGCTGCTCTTATTTCTCCTTCTGTTAGAGGCACATCTAACTTTTCCCTTTGATCAGTGGTTAGTTTTGGCAATTCCAAATCTGAAAAAAATGAATTTACCTCCGTTTCATTAACCTTTCCTGTGGATGTATATAGATTCTGATAGAACAATTTGAAAATGTCATTTATTTCCTTTGATGAAGTTATTACTTGGTCATCCTTTTTGATTATTGGTATACTGGAAAGATTATCCTGTTGTTTTAATTGTCTTGCTAATATCTTACCATTTTTTCCCCTCCTTCATAAAATTTAGATCTTAGTCTAAACAATACGTATTCAGCTTTCCTGTTGTATATATCATTTAGTTGAAATTTCTTTTTACAAAGTTCCTTATATTTATCATCTGAAAATTGTTTAGCTAATTTTTTCTCTAATGTATCTCCTCACTAAATAATTTGTCTTGTAATAACATAGTATTGAGCCTCCATCGACCCCTCTTTGATCTATCCACGTTCAGATCTACAAGTAATTCTACTGTAGCGTGATCACTAATAAGAATTGTTCCAATGTCACATCCCACCACCGAGTCGACTAAAACTCTAGATATCAAAAAGAAATCTATTCTTGAATATGTGTTATGACAATGTGAATTAAAGGTATACTCTCTCTCAGATGGGTTAACCAGCCTCCATATGTCCACCAAGCCCATGTCCTCCACTAACAAATGCATTGCCTCTCTGTCCCTGGGTGAAGACCTTCCACCTAATTTGCTTTTATCAATAATACCATCCATAACCTGGTTAAAATCCCCAGCTAAAATTATTTGACCCTCCATGTTACCTATTACACTATTGATTGAATGAAAAAAAATTGGATCCCCTGTGTTAGGAGCATAAATATTACACAAAATGATGCTAATTCCGTTAATTAGGGCTTCTACACAAATGAAACGGCCCACGGTGGCATCCTCTCTGTGTTACTTCCTGAACTGGAAAACTGTCTAATGCCCAGGTTTCACACACAATCTGCCACGCTGGCGTGTCCGTCCTGATCACAGCATGACTGGTTTAATGGGGTCGTAGTGTTGAATACCATGAGGCCATGTATTCTTCACACAGTGTGGTGTGACTCTCATGTTGGTGGAGGTCTCATGGAGGTGTGTGTGTGTGTGTGTGTGTGTGTGTGTGTGTGTGTGTGTGTGTGTGTGTGTGTGTGTGTGTGTGTGTGTGTGTGTGTGTGTGTGTGTGTGTGTGTGTGTGTGTGTGTGTGTGTGTGTGTGTGTGTGTGTGTGTGAGGGGAAGGGGGCCGCTGTATATTCTAACATTCTGGAGTATTTTCTGTTGCAGGTGACTTCTGGAAAATCCTGGGGGGGAAGGCAGAGTACCAGACATCAGAGAGACTGGAGAGGCAGATGATGAACTACCCACCTCGAATGTTTGGATGCTCCAACAAGACTGGCAGATTTGTTGTGAGTATCATTTATCACACTGGAGGGATTATATGTCCCAGCTGGTTTGGGAATATCTCAGGATCGCCCAGGAAGAGTTACAGGACTTGGCTGAGGATAGGGAAGTGTGGGATGAGCTGCGTAGTCTGCTGCCACTACAAAACAGACCTGGATAAGTGGCAGGAAATGAAGAAATGAAGATAATTTCTCAGGTGATGATGTGTCAGCGTGACTTTTCATGTTGATAAAAACCTCCATTTTAAGCTGCTACAAAGCATGTCAGATACTATTGATGACCTCACAGAATGAGTCCTTAAAAAATATTGGAACTATAATTCTTAATTGTGTGGACAGAACTCCAGGATGTTGAAACATTCAAGAACAATATGGAGGAAATCATTTCCACATTATTACAGAAAGTTGCTCGTTTAGGGCAGGTGATGGTCTAGTGGTTACGTGTTGGGATTGAGACCAGAGGATCCTCCCTTCAAACTCCTGCCACATTGGAAAATACCTAAAGCCTTGTTTCCAGCGAGCAGTCTGGGTGAGCACGGAAGGGTTAAGTGTGGTGTTGGCTTGTGTTTCCACCGCCAGCTGTACCCTTTGTGTGGTAGACAGAGCATGCTAAACATCAACATGCACATCACTGAGAGCATGTATGCTGTCACACAGACTTCTTCCCAAGTACAGGACCAACAGACTGAAAACCTCTTTTGTCCCTCAGACCATCAGACTGTACAGGGGGTAGGAGGAGTAACAGGAAGACAGGGGACAGGAAGGGGAGCGACAGTAGTAAACCAGTAGTGATGTGTATTTCTGGTATTTATAGTTGTATTTACATTTTGCAAATAGTTTTTACTTTTACTTTTCATACTCTGTGTGCTGCTATACAATGCTGCTGGAACCTCAATTTCCCTGAGGGATTCTTCCCCAGAGATGAATAAAGTTCTGTCTAATCTAATCGAACCTTGCCCCCTTTACACGGAGTCCACACAGTCACATTTTTAAAATTTCATTTCATTTCATTTTTGCATTGTGGATTGTTAATGGAATTTATTTTTATCATGAGCAGAACGCTGAAGAGACAGCGCATGGCTGTAGTGAACGCTGGTGTGAATAAATAGATCGCTGTGACGCTTTCAAATTTAAAATAAGTTGTTTTTGTTCTCATTGGTGGGACAAAGTGTGGGTGTCCTCGTGTTCAAACTGAGAACCGTACCATCGCAAACATCGATGGACTTCTTTTAAAACACTTCTTTTCTTGTTGTCTTGGTGGACCATTAATGGGATTTATTTTCACCACGAGCAGAATGGTGAGAAGGTGATGCATGGCTGTGGTGAATAAATGGAGCGCTTTGACCATTTTCACTTTTAAAATAAGATATTTTTCTTGTTGGTGGGAGAAAGCAATGGTGTCCTCACATTGAGAAACACACCCGGAACAGACAAACACACATCAACTTCTGTAAAAATGCTGTGTTTATTCAGTAATTTCCATGATAAGGAATTAAGTATTTCCAGATGTAATTTTCCCAAAATTAGGGTGTCTTATGTGGATAACAGTTTTCATCAGGCTGTGATGATGAATCCAACTGAAACAACGGAACACGTAAGCTTCAGACTTTATATTTACTCTGTGTGAACAGTTTCATGCCGTAACATCAGTCAACATGAACACAGAAAAGAAATCATTCAGAGTGTGAGCTACAGATTACATGGAGATGCTCAGGGATGGTTTATTTACCCTGTCACACAGAATAAACTGTAAACGAGTTTGTGCTTGTGTGTGTGTGTGTGTGTGTGTGTGTGTGTGTGTGTGTGTGTGTGTGTGTGTGTGTGTGTGTGTGTGTGTGTGAGGCCACAACACTGTGAGCTCAGGGCAGCACACACACACACACTGGCATTAAAACAGCGAGGTGCACTGCGTGTTTATTGACAAACGCAGGAGGACAATCGGGGGCCTGTTAAGTTCTAATTTCACAATCAAGAAACTAAAAGAAAATAATAATAATAATAATAACAAAAAAAACAAAGAAACATGAATGCAAGCATGACCAAATGTGCCTGCTCTGGTTTCATTTGGGACAATTTATGCAAATTAACTATTTATTCATCTTGCATGTGCCAGACAGGGGCAAGAAATGCAGGATGGGGGGGGGGGGGGGGGGGGGGATCATGGCTAAGATTAGGAGAGGGGTTAGGGTTAGACTAGTCAAATAAAAAACGTGTGACGGAATTGCTACTCAATTCGTGACAGGAGCATGACAGAAAGGCATGAAACTGGGCTGCCCCACTCATGCTGTTAGTCAGGATGAATGTCAGGTGTTGAACCAGGACACCGAGCCATGACTCAGTTAGACACATTTGTGCATCACATGTGGTTTGAACTTTGATGGAATTAACTTGTTCCCTATTGCCAAAAACAAATTTGATCACATTAGGGAAACCGGCTCTCACAGCAAATGGTGCTGTAATGTTGGAATGTGATGTACCTGGATGACATTCAGATGACTGCGTTCCACACCTCTGGCATGGCTTGGCTCAGGGTTGCCTGGCACACTCGTGACCTGGAATGCCCCTGATGCCAGGAAGCCCAGTGTGGTCAGCACCTGTGTGGCACAGACACCCCCTGGATCCTCACTGTATTGCATTTTGGTGCATTTGCACGCTTTGTACATGAGGCCTCAGGAGAACTGGGGAAGGGGAAAGAATCTGTGCATCTTCAGCATATGGGGGGAGCAGAAGGAAAACAATCACTCTTTGACTCTATCACTGACATGCTACTGAGCTGGCTGGGGCTGCCACCCCCAAAGTCATTCACACTGGAGCAGGTTCACTGTGTCATTAGCCTCAGAGGAACCAAACTGAAACAGAGCAGTGCTGGTCTGCTTCTTATAATTCAAAAAGAGAGACTGTCTACCAGGAAAAAAGAAAACAAGACATAATGCACGATGGAGCCAAGATCACATTTCACAGGACCTCTCCGCCGAGATGGTCTGTATCTGATGGGGGTTTCACCCAATCATAAAGCTGTTTGTGGACATCAGCACCTTCCATGGATGCTTACACAACTCCTGCAGGCTCAGGGTCCTGTATGGTGGCAAGATCCATCTTTTCTCAACACCATTGGTGGCTGAAAAATTTACAACAACCTTCCACAAGCACCAGCAGGGCCCCGTGATACTCAGTGTATCAGTGTTACTGATACAGCGAAGACAGATGGCTGCACCTGCATAACATATCCATAGCAGGTGACATCTGGAATATATAACAAATAGTACAAATAAAATGAGTGCAGTCAAAGTTTTTGTGTACACATTTTGCTATTCTAAAGATGTTTATATGGGTCAATTTGAGATGTTTGGCCTGTGATAGACTTCCATCCTGTCCAGTGTGTACCTTGCTTCACACCCTATGCGACAGACTTGAAGATCCGAGTTGTTTTAATAAAATGCAGTTTTGAGAAGTGTACACTGTAATTTGCAATTATAATAATTTCTCAGTCCAATAAAGTCCAAAAGACATTGAGGTGCAAATAAGTGAGGATTATTGTGATGAATGATTATCGCTATAATAAAAAATAGTCTCCAGGTTCAGAATACTTATTTTTTACTAGCGAGTCAGTATAAGCTAACTTGGTCAAGAATCATTCAGTGAATGAAAGTGAAAGTGAAGTGCAACAAGGTGCACAAGTTGGCAGGGTTAGGTCATCCCGACCCGTGGAACTGTCACTTTATGCTACGAGGTGCACAATTCGACAAGAGCGCACATCTTGACAGAACACCGACCCCCATTTCATCATGTCTGTAAATACATACCAGCATGTCATGCAAGTGTGCTCTCCCCCTGCACGCCACATGTGTTGGGGGGGTGCGGGGGAGCACACATACACCACATGTGGGGGGGGGCGCAACACACGCGCACACATGAGGTGGACACGGATGCCACATGAATGTTGCTTTGCAACGCCACACTCGTGGGGGCACTTAGACAAATTTCACATCCAGCTCGACAGTGATCGTCTGCTCAGTATGTTTGTGCTGACAGCGCAAACAGCACCACATTTTCTAAGTGGCCAGCGAGCGGTGTTGGATGTTGGTGTGTGTCACCTGGAATTTGGCTGACACCTGCCACATGGGCTCTCACAAGGCACTCTGTCTTTCAGCCGCTGGTGTGTGTGAATAGATGTAGCGACACGTGTACGAGGCGTTGGAGGCTGCTCTGATTTTTCACGAATGGCATCAATTCCTCCTTCGTGCGCTAGTCGGCTTCAGTTGTGTTATGTGTGAAGAGGCCCTTACTGTGGTCCAATTGTTCATTTTAATTATTTTTGTCATGTAATAACAACCAGGAGCCAATAAAAATAATGGAAAAAAATCAATACACTGTCATTTGACTTACCCTGCTAAAAGACAAAAAAAAAAGCATTGAAAACATTATCTGCTTGGCGGTGGTAAAGTTAATACTCAGCGTATATATTTGTGTAGACTGTAAGACAAACACTTGGGTTTGTACTCGGAGTGGCAGTGGTCTAAAATGCCAGCAGATAAGAAATCAAAAAGCTCGTGCAGACTGTATGGAGGAGGACATCAGGACTCATCAATGTCAATGAAGACTTTTCTCAAAGACTAAGAATCCATCTCAAAACTGTAGAATCCTGGTTTGATCCGACTGTCTTATGTAAAATAAAAGTCTCGGGTTTTGGACCAACCTACCTGTTTCAATGGCCCTGGATTCTCTATGAAAACTTTGCAGAAAACCTTGTCTCTAATGCATTCGTCTAGTTTTAGGCTCTGTGGTATCTTACTGTGCACAGATTGAGGAGGTTCCAGGAGAGTTCACACAGGATGACCTGGCTGAAGATGATGTCATGCTGCTCGATGTTTGGGACCAGGTATGAAGACAACTGAGGTGATAAAGCTCCTGCAGGTGCACCAGCCATTCAACACAAGACACATACTGTTCTGTTACAGGTTTTTGTCTGGATTGGCCAGGATGCCAACGAACTGGAGAGGACAGAATCTGTCAAATCTGGTAGGGTCTGGATTTTAACCTTTTCTATGTCAGGTAAAGAAAAGAAAAACAAGTCCTCAGTAGTCACATACGCAGGACTGGAATGGCCAACAGCTCCACAAGGCCCAGATCAGAAAAATGTGAGATGATATGGTAAATGCAAACTTTAAAAAACTCTTACATTTACTTTGACTTCTATTTGATTGCAAACCATATGAACCCAAAATATTTCATGTTTTGTGGTCAACTTTATATCACTTGTTATAATATAATAATAGAGCCTTTATTGTACATGTACATACATACAACAAAATGTGTCCTTTACATTTAACCATCCTAATTACAGTTAGACACAATCCAACCACTAGGGGCAGTGTGCAGCCACAGTCCGGTGCCCAGAGACCAACCCATTATGTAGAGATGCTGCCTTGCTCAGGGGCAGAGAAAGGAGCAGATCCTACATAAGCAGGTTTTTGATTGTGGGAGGAAACCCACACAGACACGGGGAGAACATGCAAACTCCACACAGAAAGGACGGGAAGTGATTCCACAACCTTCTTGCTATGAGGCACCAGTGCTAACCACTAAGCCACCGTGCCGCCTCACCAGGGACTTTTCATGTGTCAGGTGAATGTGAAAACCACGACACTATATACATCCACTCCTGTGTTTCAGGCCTGCAACACTTTTTTTTTGTACTTCAGAATGGAACAGCAAACAAGTCAGACATTAAACTTGAGGTTAACAAACAAAATTAATGTATATTTGTAAGAATTTTTCTTTGGAAAACTGATGTGTGTAAAACAAGCATGAGTTCCCTGAACTTCTACAGTTTGTTGTGTTGTGTGTTGGGCTGCACTCCTTTGGCCTTGTGAGTATACATCACAGTACACAGTCAAGTTTGGTTGAACTTTGACCTCGGCACACTGATGCTGAGGGTTGGTGCACGTGCTGAACAGTGCGCAGTAACTGCATACTCCACATTGCTCCGTTCCAGCCTCTGGAGCTGTCAAATAAGTCTGATGTCTGAGCACCAGAGGATGAAAATATCTGCAGAATGGAAGAGATGATGAAGCATCTGTGGAATGCTATATAAAGGGAGAAAAGCAGGGGGTCTAAGACGGACCCCTGCGGGACCCCAAATTTCATGTGACTAAAGTTAGATGTAGTGTTATTGTACAGAACACAGTGAGAACGACTGGTCAAGTATAACGTCAACCATGCAAGGGCACTCCCAGTAATCCCAAAGTGATTTTCCAGCCTATCAAGTAGAATATGATGATCCACTGTATCAAATACAGCACTGAGATGAAGTCACTAATAAAATCTGGCATTTGAAACACTTCCTTTCACTGCCACATGAGTTCATTCATTCATTAACACACAGAGGTTAACATTACGTGCCCTCATATTCTGAATGCTTGTCTCCTTTGCAGCAAAACAATACATTGAGACGGACCCGAGTGGGCGGGACAAGCGCACACCTGTGGTCATTGTGAAACAAGGCCACGAACCCCCCTCCTTCACAGGATGGTTCTTCGCTTGGGACCCCTGTCTCTGGGAATCGAGAGGCATGAGACTGGCGACTGTATAGGCTACATGACACATACAAGAGGTCCATGTTCATTTGGTCTGATTTTGATTTGCATGCCTTCCTTTTGCTTCTGTATCTATGAAGAACAGAAACCAGTTCTCAACAAATAACTTCAAAGTTATAATAGACCATGTGTTTTCTTTCACTGTGTCAAAAATTAAACTTATTCCAAAAACTATGAATGTGTTCAGTATAAATGGATCATGCTTGAGAACACAAATATCACAGAATAACTATTTCTGAAGTTCAACCAAAAGGACAGTAAATGTACAGAACCAACAGAATTTAATGGGATAAATGACTGGAGATCAGCAGCAGTTCTGGGCAGCACTATCTGATCTCAGTGGGACTAACCTGGTGGAATAAAGGTTCGATTAACACCAAGGTGTCAAATGTACACAAATGAGGTAGGCAGCATATTATCGGAGCTCCTCGATCATCAAGGAAAACACCAGTTTTTTTTTTTTTTTTGAAAGAGTGTTTCATATTAACAGAAGTTAAAGAGGCATTTACATTATGCCCAAACCAAAACAACAACAACAAAAAAACATTCTTCAGACAAAAGAAAAGGCTCAAACAGCCGAGGACGACACAGCTCGCCAACCTGACACAGACAATATTGTGTGAGCTGAGAGAGTTTTGGCGAGAAAATGCAGAAGCTCTTCGAGAAATACAAGAGGATGTTAAGACAACTAACAGCAGAATTGATGAAGTCGAAACACGAGTTTCAGAGGCAGAGGAAAGAGTGCAGGGGCTGGAGGAGGCCACAAGGGAGCTGCTAAAGCTACACACTAAGCTGGAAGATAAGCTAATGGATCAAGACGGGAGAGCGAGATGGGAGAATATAAGGATCCACAGCATAGCAGAAGGGTCGGAGAGCAATTCAACGTCAATGATAACATTGGTGGAAAATATGTGGAGGGAGAAGCTGGAGCTGCCCCCCGCCAACGACCTGAAGATTGAATGTGCAATGGGAATGAAACCCCTGGCCGGCTCCCCCGAGATCCATAGTCCTCAAATTCTTGGGCAGCAAAACTACGTAAAGCAGAAATTCTGAAGCTGGTATGGCAAAAAAAAAGGGGTTTCAGTACCGGGGAGAAGAGTTTTTGTGGACCATGACTATGTACTGGAGATTCTTAAGAAGCGTTGAGAATACGCAAAGGCTAAAAATGGTACTGTGGGAGAATAATGTACGGTTCCAGACCCCCTTCCCAGCTAGAATGAGGGTGTTCTACGAGGGAGAGACGAGCCTGTACAACTCTGCAGAGGAGGCTGTGAAGGACATGGTGAAGAGAGGTTTGCCTGTGACGATGTATAAACCACCGCCGAGCTGAGCCGACAAAGAGAAAAGCTTGATGAGGCACAAAACCCGGTTCCCAAGAGGAGCAGAGCGGCAGCCAGTGACTCCACCAGAAGGTTTTAAAGAAAGACTGGATGTGTCATGTTTCTGTCCTGTTTGGGTTCCTGTCTTGTTCGTCCCCTTTTCTTTTCCTTCAGTTTAGCCCTTTCTTGACTTTGTTTTCACTTTTTTGCTGCTTATTTTCATTCTTGTCTGTTTCTGATGGTCTTGGTTCTTTATTGTATTCTTGGTTCTTTCATGTATTGCTTTTCTTTCTGTATTCTTGAGTCACTAGTGTCATTCTTGGTTATTTTTTTATTTTATTTGTCATGTATGTATTGGTTTAGCGTTTCACATTCTTTACGTTTTGCTTATTGTTTATCTTCAGTGTTTAGTATCTGATTATGTTCTGTTTATGATTTATTTTTTATGAGTTATTTTGTATGTGTGTCATTGTATTTATTTCTGTACTTTATTCGCTGTCAGTTCTGTTCCAGTTTTGTTTATTGTTATTGATCGCCTAGTTTCCACTTTGATTAGTCACATTATCTCCTAGTTTTTCCCCTTTTGTTTTGCTCACGTTTAAGCACGTCTCATTTTCCTCTGTTATTTTTCCAGCTACTTAGTTCTTTTGATTCGTCTGCGTTGCGTTTTCTTCCTTCACTCTCTTGCACCTGTTCCTCATCTGTCAGCCATGCCCCCCCTTTCCAGATCCTCCGTCCTCACGTGCACCTTGTTTTCCTGTCACCGTCTTCCTTATTTAAACTGTGTCTGTTCACTGCCTCACTGCTCATTTGTCGATGATGTTCATCTCTTACCAGCACTTTGTCTCATCCTGTTTTTGCTCTTGCCGTGTTTTGATTCTGCTCTGTGTACCGGATCCTGTTTTTGCCTCAGCTCTGAAAACCCAGTTTGCTCGTGTACTGACCCTGCTTGTTTTTGAGCACGTCCTCTGTCTCGCCCCCGCCTGGTACTTTTGCTCTGTGGACTGCCTTCCTGTTACTGAACCCCTGCCTGTAATAAAGACCAGTATTTTTACTTATACGTCCAGCTTGAGAGCCTGCATTTGTGTCAAGCCTCTGTCTGTGCCTCGCCTCCACTCAGCCTGATGGGATGTTTTCAGACGGTCTGACCTCTGAACTTGTTAAGGTCCTGGTGCGAATTCTCCATGGTAAGGAGGCATGGCAGTAGTGGATGTGGAACAAACAAGTAATAAATCACTGTTATGATAGACATTTGGGTTAGGTTTAAGACATTAATGGTATTACATATATGATCGGGGATGATCCAAATAAGCTAAAAACATGGACCATTTGGCAAATGTAAAGGAGGTCCCTCCACAGGAGATGAATGGAGGTTTCCCTCTGAGCCGGCAAAACATCTCGGCTCCTTCAGGGTCATAAATGAAACCTGACAACAGGAAGTTCAACCTGAGACAATGGCGAAATGTATTAAGTTCATGTTTATTCTGGACTGTTCTAGTCATGTTCTTGTTTGTGTTTATGTTATTACAGCGTCTGGGGTGGGGGTGGGGGGGGAGAAACTAAGGTGACACCTAATGGAAAGTGGAAAAATTTCACTTAGATTGGCATCTTATAATGTGAAGGGTTTACTGAATCCGGTAAAAAGAAGTAAAATTCTGGGCAAAATTAAAAACGACAAGGTAGATATTTTATTCTTGCAAGAGACTCATTTAACTGATTCTGAGAATGCTAAATTTAAAAGACAGGCCTTTAACCATGTCTTTTCATTGTCCGATAAAACATGACACAGAAGGGGAGTGGCAACACTGATATTGAAAAAATTAATTTTTGAAAAGACAGCAGAAATCACGGACAAAGAAGGAAGGTATAATATGCTTGTGGGGAAATTAGAAGGATCAGAAGTCACTCTCTTAAATGTATATTCACCCCCGGGTGCAACGTGGGGGCTCTTTAGACAAATCTTTGATTTAATGATTACAAAAGCTCGGGGAATGGTGATTTGCGGTGGTGACTTTAACCTGAGATTGAATCCAGAGTGGGATGTATCAAGACACACTCAGACTCACACTAACACGGTGGGTAAAAAGGTGAGAAAGATGACAGGAGAGATGGGCATCTATGATGTATGGAGGGAGCTCAATCCAACAACCAGGGACTACACCTTTTATTCCCCACCACACAAAACATATTCGAGGATTGATGATTTCTTCATGTACAGTAAAGATACTGGTTTTGTGAGGTCCTGTAAAATCGGCATAATGGACTTGTCGGACCACAGCCCAGTTTACCTAGACATACATTTTAAAAACAACAGAAATACATTTTCCTGGAGACTTAATTTAAATGTACTTAAAGGGAAAATTAAGGAAGAAATTAGGAGGAAATTCAGTTATACCTGTCAGAAAATGATCATGGAGAAGTGTCCCCAAGTATGGGATGGGATGCAGGTAAGGCTGTCTTGAGAGCGGAAATCACAGCAAAATCAGCTCTATAAAAGAGGCTCAGACAGGCAAAAATGGATTGCCTAGAAAAAGAGTTAGGAAATTTTGGAAAAAAAAACAAAACAAAAAAAAAAACATAAAAAATATGCCCAATTGGACATTACGCAGAAAATGAAGTAAATTAAAACTCTGATTAAAGAAATTTCTGAGGTTGACATCCAGAAGAAACTAACCTTTTAAAACAGAAGTACTACAAGGTAGGTACTATAAATTAAGTAAACAACAAGCAGAGAGGGTAATATATAAAATCAAAGATCCAAACACCAAACGATTGAAACTTGACTCATAGTTGTTGCATTCATAGTTGTTTTGAAAAATATTACAAAAACCTATATGCCCGGATGGTCAGTAAGGGGGATAAGTCGCCTGAATCTCTGCTTGCTTCACTTAATCTTCCAACAATAACAGAAGACCACAATAAAGTCCTAGTGACCAATGGGACTATGGAGGAACTCCAAAAGGCAATTTCTGGACTCATACCTAATCAGTCTCCGGGTTCTGACAGGTTTACAGCAGAGTGGTATAAGACTTTCAGTGACTATCACCATTGTTACTGAGAACATTTTTGGGCCCTTAAAAAGGGGAGATTCCTCCATCTTGGAGGGAAGTAATCATAACTGTAATAACAAAAGATGGTAAAGACAAGACGGATTGTTCTAATTATCGCCTATTTAGTTTGTTGAACCAGTATTATAAACTATTCACATCAATTTTAGCAAAACGCTTAGAAACAATACTTTCAGATATTATACAGTTGGACCAAACAGGGTTTATTAGACAGAGGCAAACACAGGACAACGTTAGGAGGACACTTCATGTAATTATTCATATAAACAAATGTAATTTACAGGCTGTCCTGTTAGGTTTAGATGCTGAGAAGGCATTCGATTCTGTTGATTGGTCATTTTTATATAAAACATTAGAAAGGTTCCAGTTCCATGATGATTTTATTAAAATAATAAAAGCTTTGTATTATAAACCAACAGCAAAAATTCGTAATAATGGAGGTTTATCCAATAACTTTGAACTAGACAGGGGATGTCGACAGGGTTGCCCTTTGTCTCCTCTTCTATTTGCCATCTTCATAGAGCCTTTGAGTCAGTGGATAAGGCAGAGTGAAAAGATAAAAGGGATCATGGTGTCTCAAGAAGAACATAAAATTGCCCTGTTCACCGATGGTATTCTGATATACTTGGTCCACCAATCCACTTCCCTTCCCGAATTGCTCATAACCTTACGGGAATATGGATTATTATCAGGTTATAAATTAAACACCTCCAAATCTCAAATATTGACATTTAATTACTCTCCTTGTCAACCTATCAGGGAGGAACTTAAATAGGAACACAATGTCAATCAAATATCTAGGTTTGAATATTCCAAAAAATCTGAACATGGCTATAAGAGAACTACGATTCTTTATTTTCCAAAATTAAATCTGATCTGATTAGGTGGAACTTGGTCCCCTTTTTAGGATTAGGACAGAGGGTGGAAGCAATAAAAATGAACTTGTTGCCCAGATTATTATATTTGTTCCAAAATATACCAGCAGAAATTCCAAAGGGGAAATTTCAGGAATTAGACAAATTAATATCACGATTCATTTGGCAGAGTAAGAGGCCAAGAATCTGCTATAAGGTGCTCCAGCTAGCTAAAGACAAAGGAGGCCTTGCCCTCCCGAATATCAAAAATGACCATCAAGTGGTGCAGATAAAAACTTTGGTTAGTATTTGCAATCCTGCCTATAAAGTGAAGTGGAAACACATAGAATGTCAGATATCTAGTGATATTCCACTGTGAAGGGACCCAAGAACAAATACATGTATAATATCTTACTACCAGCAAGTAAAAAAGCAATCACAAGGAGGTGGCTGACTAAAGACTCTCCGACAGTCGTCGACTGGATCAAAGGTGTTGAGGATATTTTCATAATGGAGAAGCTAACATTCATTCTTAAGCTTGAACAAGATAAGCTTGAAACTTACTGGGAAACGTGGACAAACTATCGAGCAACTTATAGGCAAGATGCTGGTTAAAGTGATAAACTTCCTCCCAAGTTCCTGGTTCTGGTTTTGTTTTTGTTGTAATGACTACATCACTATTAGTCAGTGTTATATATGTAATCAGCAAACTATCTTTATTTCATTAAAATTTAACAACTAGGTTGATGTTGCCCCTGTTTCTCTCTCTCTCTCTCTCTCTCTCTCCCTTCTGTGTTGTTATCACTCCATGATCAGGTTTTGTTTGCAGAAGAAAACATGGGTGAAGGAACCCAACCACCTCTGACTGGGGGATCCCGAGGCGTTCCCAGGCCAGTGTGGAGATATAATCTCTCCACCTAGCATAGCCGGCGCCACGAGGGGGTGTTTGGGGGCGACGCCCCCTCACGTCATCAACCTCGCCCCCTCAGATGTTAGAGTTATCAAAAAAATAAAAAAGAAAGAAAAAGAAATACTGGAAAATATAGCAAAATATTAGTTAATCAATAATATCACGTATTTAACAAATAAACCAAATTAATTATCTAAAGTAATTAATTTTAAAACAAACAGATATGGCATGTGTCTGTGTTCAAGGGATTTGATAGGTTGAGGGTTGTGCTTGTCAGTGCGGCAGAGGGCGGTGCGTTTCCAACGCGTCGTGACGTCAGACGCGTCGCTTCAGAAGCGGCAAGGGGAGATTGCTACGTCACACTGATGATTCTCCATCACCCTGCTGGGAGAAGCTTTTTTCAGCTACTATTCAAAGTGACACCGACCGAGGGAGGACTGACGTCTTGGTGGGATATCGATCGAACCACGACAGCGGCCGACCTGCACGGAGAAGCCGGCCTTCAGGCATCATCACTGGGCAGAGCGATCCAGGCCACCGGGGTGATGGAGCAAACCCACTCAGTCCGAAATCTCCTACTTTTTGGATATATGTGAAGTCCCAGTTTGACCAACGGAGTTTAGTTCTGCAGCTTTACTGAGGTGAGAATAATGTAAAAATAAAACGTGACTTTACTGAACTGTGAAGGTTTAATGATCGGCTAACGCTAGCTTAGCCTTTTAGCACAGTTGATCTGAGTGAACACTTTAATTTGTAAATGGTTCAGTCTTTTTTATTTTTACCAAATAAAGCTACAGCTTTTTTCAGACACCACAAAAGCTCAACTTTAAATAATTTATTTTTTCGGGCGTTTTTTCCATTGTTTTTTTTTTTTGCCGTTTTTTCCCCATTTTTTTTATGTATAAACTGTTTAGTGTTTCTTTATATTTAAAGAAATATTTTTATTTGTTCGAATCAGGAACATTTGCTGTGCAGACAACCAAACTTCTATTGATGAGCTGAACACCACGAAGTCCAGTCGAAAGAAAACATCTCTGCTTTTCAGCAACACCACCAGAGTTAAAAACTGCAGAAGAGACCTTCATCTGGTCCCAAGAATCCAGCAGAACATCACCTGCTTCTAAATAAAAGGCTCTTTAAACAGCAACTATTTTCTTATTTTTAAAAAAGCTGTTTCATTTTATATTTTATCAATAAATGAATGGATCATTAAAAATGTCCACGAATCAAAGTCCAAAGACATTTGCACAAGTAGAAGCTCTCCACTTATTGTGCTCAAATTCATATTTTAGAAATTAGTCTGTCCTGATAACATTAAAGGCAATTACATATTTTGACAAAATTACAAGTTTAAATGACTATAAAAAAATTCATCATGAGGTTTATGTCACAGAAATCCTACTTTACAATCACACTGCAGTCATTGTTAAATTATTTCCTTTTGCATTTATAATAAACATTTGTATTTATTTAGTGTTTGTTTTTCTGGTTGAAATGAGATATAAATAATCTACCAGACTTTAAAAAAAATACAAGTTTCCATGTTATTTTATTTGACTAAAAATAAATGTCTGAGGTTCCTTATGTTAAACAAGAAATTATCTAATATGAAATAACAGGTGGTTTTAATTTACAGATGAAATGTTTCTAAAGAACCATTTATTGATTTATTTAGCTATTTTAATTACAAGTGTTATAAACTTTTTTTTAACAGTAATAAGAAATTTTGAGGTAACAAACAACAACAAAAAACATTTCCAATGATTTTTCTTCAGAAAACTGCTCTCTAAATGAGCAGTCCTGTCACACGTTAATGTTTTGTACAGATCAGTGGTTTCTGCACCAATCGGATTGGTCCGATCCATTTTGTACAGATCAGTGGTTTCTGCCACGAGTCTTCCGTGTTTTGGCCCAAAGCGTCGTTCCTATTGGACAACACGAAGGTACGTCACAGCTCAGTGTCGAAAGTTGGCGCACCTCATCTCGACAGAACACCGGCTCTGTGTGGTGTGCAGGAGATCACTTGACCGAGGGTCTATACGTTCAAATAATAATTAAAAAAATACTGTCATCACTCTTTACTCTTAGTCAGTCTCTTACAATGGTGCAGCCTAAATACACGAGCTTTCCAGGAGTGCACCCAATTCATTACGCACGCTCAGACGCACGTCTCCTCCGGTGCGCCCCCTGTGATAAACTCATCGCCCCCTTAATATTTTTTTTCTGGCGCCAGGACTGCCACCTAGTCCTGGGTCTTCCCCAGGGTCTCCTCCCAGATGGACATGCCTGGAACACCTCCCTTGGGAAGCGCCCAGGGGGCATCATTACCAGATGCCCAAACCACCTCAGCGGACTCCTTTCAAAACGAAGGATCAGCGGGTCTACTCTAAGCTCCCCACGGGTGACCGAACCTCTCACCCTATTTCTAAGGGAGACACCAGCCACCCTCCTGAGGAAGCCCATTTCAGCTGCTTGTACCCACGATCTTGTTCTTAGAGAGGAGGAATGAAGATTGACCAGTAGATCGAGAACTTCGTCTTTTGGCTCAGCTCCCTTTTTGTCACCACAGTACAGTAGAGTGAATGTAACACCGCCCCTGCTGCACTGATTTTCCTTCCAGTCTCACGCTCCATCATCCCCTCACTCGTGAACAAGACCCTGAGGTACTTGAACTCCTTCACTTGGGGCAAGACCTCATTCCCTACCTGGAGTAGGCAATCCATGGGTTTCCTGCTGAGAACCATGGCCTCAGATTTAGAGGTGCTGATCCTCATCCCAGCCGCTTCACACTCAGCTGTGAACATATCCAGTGAATGTTGGAGGTCACAGGTTGATGAAGCCAACAGGACCACATCATTTGCAAAAAGCAGTGATGAGACCCTGAGCCCACCAAACTGGAAACCCTCCTTGCGCCGACTGCGCCTTGATACCCTGGCCATGAATATCACAAACAGGATTGGTGACAAGGCGCAGCCCTGGTGGAGGCCAATTTTAAGTAAGCCTTTATTTATAAAAAAAAAAAAAGTTATTTTATTTCATTATATATTCATTAAAAAATATTTTATTTTATTATTTGTATTTTAATTTATTATTAAATTATAAAATATCATTTTACATTTTATTTGACAATTTCTTTATTATAAAAATATATCTAGTTCCTAATTACAAATTTTATGAAATGTATGAGTAACATAGAATACTCTTTTTATTTCAAAATATGACTGATGAATATTGTTCAAAGTATGAAATATATATCACATTCTTGTGATGACTTTGTAGTACTCATTATAACAATCATTTGTTGTGCAGATATTTTAGTCAGTTTCATTTTTTATTTTTCTAATTTGTTTTAATTGCATTTTTTATTCTGTACTGTGATAGTTGGTAATAAATAAGCTAAATATCAAATGATCAAATGCACGCAGGTGACGATACTATTAAACTGTCGGTCAGTGTATAATACAATGTCTGTAAATCAACACTGTATCAAACACACACAGGTGATGATACTTCTAAACTGTCGGTTTGTGTATAATATAGTGTCTGTAAATCAACACTCAAACGCACACAGGTGATGATACTATTAAACTGTCGGTTTGTGTATAATATAGTGTCTGTAAATCAACACTGTATCAAACACACACAGGTGATGATACTTCTAAACTGTCGGTTTGTGTATAATATAGTGTCTGTAAATCAACACTCAAACGCACACAGGTGATGATACTATTAAACTGTCGGTTTGTGTATAATATAGTGTCTGTAAATCAACACTCAAACGCACACAGGTGATGATACTATTAAACTGTCGGTTTGTGTATAATATAGTGTCTGTAAATCAACACTCAAACGCACACAGGTGATGATACTATTAAACTGTCGGTTTGTGTATAATATAGTGTCTGTAAATCAACACTCAAATGCACACAGGTGACGATACTATTAAACTGTCGGTTTGTGTATAATAGAGTGTCTGTAAATCAACACTCTATCAAACGCACACAGGTGATGATACTATTAAACTGTCGGTGTGTGTGTGTAATAGAGTGTCTGTAAATCGACACTATCAAACACACACAGGTGATGATACTATTAAACTGTCGGTTTGTGTGTGTAATAGAGTGTCTGTAAATCAACACTATCAAACGCACACAGGTGATGATACTATTAAACTGTCGGTTTGTGTGTAATAATGTAGTTTGCTGTATGTTGCCACTTATTGTCCACATTGATGTAGCAAATATAACATTGACGTCAGCAGTTTTCCAGAATGATTGTTGACATCAGAATTGAAAATCATAAGTTGCAAGAGTGAAAAGCCTCAGACTGTAACCTCTGACCTCCTCGATGCTGCGTGGCCTGTCTGAGGTCTCCGTCATGGACTGTAGGTTTGGACCTGTGCCACGAGGTCCACCCCGGTCATACCAGTGTCAGTGCAGAAAGCTCCATGATGACTACAAACCAGAAAACACTGGTCTCCACTTCTCTGTTGTACATTTTGGAGCTTATCAATTGTAAATAATAATAATAAGAAAAAACTCAAGTCAAAATCAAGTTACTAAATGTTCGTGTCATTCACAAATGTTAAATCCAATTTTTACATATCAAATGAGTGACTCTTCTCATATTCATTATGGACTACAGCTGTGTGATTCATGTAGTTGTGTAAGAGTCGTTCTGCAAAAGGACGGAGGTTTGATTCTGGGGTGACGTCACACTGTAATATTTTAATGAAGACATAAAATGATGCTTTATTCAGCAGGAATATAGACTTTCATATCAAGTCATCCCTGGAAGTTGGTCATCACACAGCAGTTGGTACACAGCTGGTTGACTCTCAGACAAGGTCAGAGGAACAGCGTGTTCCCAGACGAGGTCAGAGGAAGAGCATGTTCCCAGACAAGATCAGAGGAAAAGCATGTTCCCAGACGAGGTCAGAGGAAGAGCGTGTTCCCAGACAAGGTCAGAGGAAAAGCATGTTCCCAGACGAGGTCAGAGGAAGAGCGTGTTCCCAGACAAGGTCATCGGAAGAGCGTGTTCCCAGACGAGATCAGAAGAAAAGCATGTTCCCAGACGAGGTCAGAGTAAGAGTGTGTTCCCAGACGAGATCAGAGGAAAAGCATGTTCCCAGATGAGGTCAGAGGAACAGCGTGTTCCCAGACAAGGTCAGAGGAAGAGTGTGCTCCCAGACACAGTCAGAGAAAGAGCGTGTTCCCAGACGAGGTCAGCTTGAAGAGTGTGTTCCCAGACGAGGTCAGAGGAAAAGCATGTTCCCAGACGAGGTCAGAGGAAAAGCATGTTCCCAGACGAGGTCAGAGGAACAGCGAGGACCCAGACGAGGTCAGAGGAATAGCGTGTTCCCAGACGAGGTCAGAGGAAGAGCGTGTTCCCAGATGAGGTCAGAGGAAAAGCGTGTTCCCAGACGAGGTCAGAGGAAGAGCGTGTTCCCAGACGAGGTCAGCGGAAGAGCGTGTTCCCAGACGAGGTCAGAGGAAAAGCGTGTTCCCAGACGAGGTCAGAGGAAGAGCATGTTCCCAGACGAGGTCAGAGGAAGAGTGTGCTCCCAGACACAGTCAGAGAAAGAGCGTGTTCCCAGACGAGGTCAGCTTGAAGAGTGTGTTCCCAGACGAGGTCAGAGGAAAAGCATGTTCCCAGACGAGGTCAATCAATCAATCAATCAATCAATTTTTTTTATATAGCGCCAAATCACAACAAACAGTTGCCCCAAGGCGCTTTATATTGTAAGGCAAGGCCATACAATAATTATGTAAAACCCCAACGGTCAAAACGACCCCCTGTGAGCAAGCACTTGGCTACAGTGGGAAGGAAAAACTCCCTTTTAACAGGAAGAAACCTCCAGCAGAACCAGGCTCAGGGAGGGGCAGTCTTCTGCTGGGACTGGTTGGGGCTGAGGGAGAGAACCAGGAAAAAGACATGCTGTGGAGGGGAGCAGAGATCGATCACTAATGATTAAATGCAGAGTGGTGCATACAGAGCAAAAAGAGAAAGAAACAGTGCATCATGGGAACCCCCCAGCAGTCTACGTCTATAGCAGCATAACTAAGGGATGGTTCAGGGTCACCTGATCCAGCCCTAACTATAAGCTTTAGCAAAAAGGAAAGTTTTAAGCCTAATCTTAAAAGTAGAGAGGGTGTCTGTCTCCCTGATCTGAATTGGGAGCTGGTTCCACAGGAGAGGAGCCTGAAAGCTGAAGGCTCTGCCTCCCATTCTACTCTTACAAACCCTAGGAACTACAAGTAAGCCTGCAGTCTGAGAGCGAAGCGCTCTATTGGGGTGATATGGTACTACGAGGTCCCTAAGATAAGATGGGACCTGATTATTCAAAACCTTATAAGTAAGAAGAAGAATTTTAAATTCTATTCTAGAATTAACAGGAAGCCAATGAAGAGAGGCCAATATGGGTGAGATATGCTCTCTCCTTCTAGTCCCCGTCAGTACTCTAGCTGCAGCATTTTGAATTAACTGAAGGCTTTTCAGGGAACTTTTAGGACAACCTGATAATAATGAATTACAATAGTCCAGCCTAGAGGAAATAAATGCATGAATTAGTTTTTCAGCATCACTCTGAGACAAGACCTTTCTGATTTTAGAGATATTGCGTAAATGCAAAAAAGCAGTCCTACATATTTGTTTAATATGCACTTGAATGACATATCCTGATCAAAAATGACTCCAAGATTTCTCACAGTATTACTAGAGGTCAGGGTAATGCCATCCAGAGTAAGGATCTGGTTAGACACCATGTTTCTAAGATTTGTGGGGCCAAGTATAATAACTTCAGTTTTATCTGAGTTTAAAAGCAGGAAATTAGAGGTCATCCATGTCTTTATGTCTGTAAGACAATCCTGCAGTTTAGCTAATTGGTGTGTGTCCTCTGGCTTCATGAATAGATAAAGCTGGGTATCATCTGCGTAACAATGAAAATTTAAGCAATACCGTCTAATAATACTGCCTAAGGGAAGCATGTATAAAGTGAATAAAATTGGTCCTAGCACCTTGTGGAACTCCATAATTAACTTTAGTCTGTGAAGAAGATTCCCCATTTACATGAACAAATTGTAATCTATTAGACAAATATGATTCAAACCACCGCAGCGCAGTGCCTTTAATACCTATGGCATGCTCTAATCTCTGTCATAAAATTTTATGGTCAACAGTATCAAAAGCAGCACTGAGGTCTAACAGAACAAGCACAGAGATGAGTCCACTGTCCGAGGCCATAAGAAGATCATTTGTAACCTTCACTAATGCTGTTTCTGTACTATGATGAATTCTAAAACCTGACTGAAACTCTTCAAATAGACCATTCCTCTGCAGATGATCAGTTAGCTGTTTACAACTACCCTTTCAAGAATTTTTGAGAGAAAAGGAAGGTTGGAGATTGGCCTATAATTAGCTAAGATAGCTGGGTCAAGTGATGGCTTTTTAAGTAATGGTTTAATTACTGCCACCTTAAAAGCCTGTGGTACATAGCCAACTAACAAAGATAGATTGATCATATTTAAGATCGAAGCATTAAATAATGGTAGGGCTTCCTTGAGCAGCCTGGTAGGAATGGGGTCTAATAAACATGTTGATGGTTTGGATGAAGTAACTAATGAAAATAACTCAGACAGAACAATCGGAGAGAAAGAGTCTAACCAAATACCGGCATCACTGAAAGCAGCCAAAGATAACGATACGTCTTTGGGATGGTTATGAGTAATTTTTTCTCTAATAGTTAAAATTTTGTTAGCAAAGAAAGTCATGAAGTCATTACTAGTTAAAGTTAATGGAATACTCAGCTCAATAGAGCTCTGACTCTTTGTCAGCCTGGCTACAGTGCTGAAAAGAAACCTGGGGTTGTTCTTATTTTCTTCAATTAGTGATGAGTAGAAAGATATCCTAGCTTTACGGAGGGCTTTTTTTATAGAGCAACAGACTCTTTTTCCAGGCTAAGTGAAGATCTTCTAAATTAGTGAGACGCCATTTCCTCTCCAACTTACGGGTTATCTGCTTTAAGCTACGAGTTTGTGAGTTATACCACGGAGTCAGACACTTCTGATTTAAAGCTCTCTTTTTCAGAGGAGCTACAGCATCCAAAGTTGTCTTCAATGAGGATGTAAAACTATTGACGAGATACTCTATCTCCCTTACAGAGTTTAGGTAGCTACTCTGCACTGTGTTGGTATATGGCATTAGAGAACATAAAGAAGGAATCATATCCTTAAACCTAGTTACAGCGCTTTCTGAAAGACTTCTAGTGTAATGAAACTTATTCCCCACTGCTGGGTAGTCCATCAGAGTAAATGTAAATGTTATTAAGAAATTATCAGACAGAAGGGAGTTTTCAGGGAATACTGTTAAGTCTTCTATTTCCATACCATAAGTCAGAACAAGATCTAAGATATGATTAAAGTGGTGGGTGGACTCATTTACTTTTTGAGCAAAGCCAATAGAGTCTATAATAGATTAAATGCAGTGTTGAGGCTGTCATTCTCAGCATCTGTGTGGATGTTAAAATCGCCCACTATAATTATCTTATCTGAGCTAAGCACTAAGTCAGACAAAAGGTCTGAAAATTCACAGAGAAACTCACAGTAACGACCAGGTGGATGATAGATAATAACAAATAAAACTGGTTTTTGGGACTTCCAATTTGGATGGACAAGACTAAGAGACAAGCTTTCAAATGAATTAAAGCTCTGTCTGGGTTTTTGATTAATTAATAAGCTGGAATGGAAGATTGCTGCTAATCCTCCGCCCCGGCCCGTGCTACGAGCATTCTGACAGTTAGTGTGACTCGGGGGTGTTGACTCATTTAAACTAACATATTCATCCTGCTGTAAGCAGGTTTCTGTTAGGCAGAATAAATCAATATGTTGATCAAGTATTATATCATTTACCAACAGGGACTTAGAAGAGAGAGACCTAATGTTTAATAGACCACATTTAACTGTTTTAGTCTGTGGTGCAGTTGAAGGTGCTATATTATTTTTTCTTTTTGAATTTTTATGCTTAAATAGATTTTTGCTGGTTATTGGTGGTCTGGGAGCAGGCACCGTCTCTACGGGGATGGGGTAATGAGGGGATGGAAGGGGGAGAGAAGCTGCAGAGAGGTGTGTAAGACTACAACTCTGCTTCCTGGTCCCAACCCTGGATAGTCACGGTTTGGAGGATTTAAGAAAATTGGCCAGATTTCTAGAAATGAGAGCTGCTCCATCCAAAGTGGGATGGATGCCGTCTCTCCTAACAAGACCAGGTTTTCCCCAGAAGCTTTGCCAATTATCTATGAAGCCCACCTCATTTTTTGGACACCACTCAGACAGCCAGCAATTCAAGGAGAACATGCGGCTAAACATGTCACTCCCGGTCTGATTGGGGAGGGGCCCAGAGAAAACTACAGAGTCCGACATTGTTTTTGCAAAGTTACACACCGATTTAATGTTAATTTTAGTGACCTCCGATTGGCGTAACCGGGTGTCATTACTGCCGACGTGAATTACAATCTTACCAAATTTACGCTTAGCCTTAGCCAGCAGTTTCAAATTTCCTTCAATGTCACCTGCTCTGGCCCCCGGAAGACAATTGACTATGGTTGCTGGTGTTGCTAACTTCACATTTCTCAAAACAGAGTCGCCAATAACCAGAGTTTGATCCTCGGCGGGTGTGTCGTCGAGTGGGGAAAAACGGTTAGAGATGTGAACAGGTTGGCGGTGTACACGGAGCTTCTGTTTAGGACTACGCTTCCTCCTCACAGTCACCCAGTCAGCCTGCTTTCCCGGCTGCTCGGGATCTGCCAGGGGGGAACTAACGGCGGCTAAGCTACCTTGGTCCGCACCGACTACAGGGGCCTGGCTAGCTGTAGAATTTTCCACGGTGCGGAGCCGAGTCTCCAATTCGCCCAGCCTGGCCTCCAAAGCTACGAATAAGCTACACTTATTACAAGTACCGTTACTGCTAAAGGAGGCCGAGGAATAACTAAACATTTCACACCCAGAGCAGAAAAGTGCGGGAGAGACAGGAGAAGCCGCCATGCTAAATCGGCTAAGAGCTAGTAGCTACGCTAACCTAGCGGATTCCTAAAAACACGCAAAGTGAATAATGTGTAAATAATTTAGAGGTGATTCAGCAGAAGGAGTGCTTTAGTTAAGGCACGTAAAGATTACACTGGGAAACAAATCGTAATCTAGATAACTAGATCAATCTAACTGCGCAGATTAAACAGCTAACAGATACAGAAAAACACCGCTGTGCTCCGGAACAGGAAGTGATACAATACCGCAGTGAGAGCCAACCACCAGTAGAGGCAAGCAAGTCAGAGGAAAAGCATGTTCCCAGACGAGGTCAGAGGAACAGCGAGGACCCAGACGAGGTCAGAGGAATATCGTGTTCCCAGACGAGGTCAGAGGAAGAGCGTGTTCCCAGACGAGGTCAGAGGAAGAGCGTGTTCCCAGACGAAGTCAGCGGAAGAGCGTGTTCCCAGACGAGGTCAGAGGAAAAGCGTGTTCCCAGACGAGGTCAGAGGAAGAGCATGTTCCCAGACGAGGTCAGAGGAAGAGCGTGTTCCCAGACGAGGTCAGAGGAAGAGCGTGTTCCCAGACGAGGTCAAAGGAAAAGCGTGTTCCCAGACAAGGTCAGAGAAAGAGCGTGTTCCCAAACAAGGTCAGTGGGAGAGCGTGTTCCCAGATGAGGTCAGAGGAAAAGCGTGTTCCCAGACGAGGTCAGCGGAAGAGCGTGTTCCCAGACGAGGTCAGAGGAAAAGCGTGTTCCCAGACGAGGTCAGACGAAGAGCGCGCTCCCAGACACAGTCAGAGAAAGAGCGTGTTCCCAGACGAGGTCAATGGAAGAGCGTGTTCCCACACAAGGTCAGTGGAAGAGCATGTTCCCAAACAAGGTCAGTGGGAGAGCATGTTCCCAGACGAAGTCAGAGGAAGAGCGTGTTCCCAGACGAGGTCAGCGGAAGAGAGTGTATCCAGATGAGGTCAGAGGAAAAGCATGTTCCCAGACGAGGTCAGAGGAAGAGCGTGTTCCCAGACGAGGTCAGCGGAAGAGCGTGTTCCCAGACGAGGTCAGAGGAAAAGCATGTTCCCAGACGAGGTCAGAGGAAGAGCATGTTCCCAGACGAGGTCAGAGGAAAAGCATGTTCCCAGACGAGGTCAGAGGAAAAGCATGTTCCCAGACGAGGTCAGAGGAAGAACGTGTTCCCAGACAAGGTCAGCGGAAAAGCGTGTTCCCAGACGAGGTCAGCGGAAGAACGTGTTCCCAGACACAGTCAGAGAAAGAGTGTGATCCCAGATAAGGTCAGAGGAAGAGCGTGTTCCCAGACGAGGTCAGGGGAAGAGCGTGCTCCCAGACACAGTCAGAGAAAGAGCGTGTTCCCAGACGAGGTCAGTGGAAGAGTGTGTTCCCAGACAAGGTCAGAGAAAGAGCGTGTTCCCAAACAAGGTCAGTGGGAGAGCGTGTTCCCAGACGAAGTCAGAGGAAGAGCGTGTTCCCAGACGAGGTCAGCGGAAGAGCGTGTTCCCAGATGAGGTCAGAGGAAAAGCATGTTCCCAGACGAGGTCAGCATCACTTTAAAGGTCTCTGAGCATGTTTGTCAGATGGCAAACAGTACTGTATAAGTTTCTGTGTAGGCTCTCAGTTGTCCAGGTGGTTTCCATAGTAGAGAAGCTTGAATCTTCGACTGAACTGGGTTGCTTGACGCGAGGACGTTTCACCTCGCTTCTGCGATTTGAAGCGAAACGTCCTCGCGTCAAGCAACCCAGTCCAGTCGAAGATTCAAGCTTCTCTAGTACTGTAGAACTGAAGTCCATTAACGGGTTTGAGATCAGCAATATTATGAAATATTAAAATAGTTGGCTTATACGAGGTCTGTGAGAAAAGTATCCGACCTGGGACATGCCTATCTCAGCTTTCAGTGCTTACCAGTCGAGTGAGTATAAGAGAAATTGTGGAGAGCTGGGCATGTCCCAACTTGTTCTCTGATCAGCGGATTGGTCGTGACGCGCGAAGCCTCCACGCGGCTTTCCATGACAAAATCTCTTGTTAAAAGTGAAATCTGCCGGAAAATGGCTGATGTCCAGATCTTGTGATAACCAGAGAAATTGCACACGACGGTCCCGGCCGTCCGTTTAGAAATGATGTGGTGGTTTCTGCCTCTCGATGGCGGCTAGGAGAGCGGCGCACTGTGCGCCATTGTGGGCCGTCCTTAAAGCTGTAGTAACACTCCTTATTCTCTGTGAAGCCCGTAAAATTTTCACCGAAAGCCAGATAAATTTTTCGAATGGTTTCCAGCTGCCTGTCTCTAACAGTTTCTGAAAAGATTCTGATGGAAAAAAAGCCCAAATCATTCCGCCATTTCCTCGCAATGAAACAACGACGAGAGGGGTGGAGCAGTGCTCACTCAAAGCCTGTCCACAGGCGAATGACGCAACCGACAGGCGTGGAAAAACTCACGCATGTGCACGAAGGTTCAAGCTTGTCTGATGCAATCACACGTGATTCAAATCCATATAGTTTTTGAAAAAAATAAAAAGGTCAGATACTTTTCTAACAGACCTCGTATGAATAAAATGGCATATTTTACAAAAGCACATTTATATGTAAATACCAAGACTCGCGTCACATTATCGTGTTCGTTTTTACATAGAATGAATGAGTCAACCAGTGTTAGCCAAGGCTCATTCTATCCGAATTAATTTTTTTTTTTTTATCAAAACCATAAGTCAGAACTGCTTTATTTTCCAAGACCTCTGCCTCACTGCAGCATGGGTGTATTCTATTAAGGAATAATGGCTTGTTTTGTGTGTGTAGAGTTGAGCTTAGCTCCTCTCAATTGCTTCACTGCGACAAAATATGTAGTAAACAGGAGCTTCCAGCAGTGGGCAGGACGCACGAAGAAAGAAATGATACTACCAGAAGTGAACGTGGTGTTAAAACTTAAAATCAGCATGTTAGTAGTTGCAAGTGTACCAGAGACAATACTGAAAGTTATCGGTTAGCTGTAGCTTCCGATAAATGTTTGGGTGATTTATCAGTTTAGCTTGATAAAAGATAACACTGGTCCAGCCCCCTCATCGGATTTTCACTGTCAGGGAAATGGCTGAGCGACTGCCGCTTTGCTCCATGAAAATTTTTTCATAAACTGTGTGAGACAGCCAGGTGGAAACCATTCGGAAGATTCAGACGGCTTTCGGTGGCTTTTCAGTCGAGTGAGTATCCGAGAAATTGTGTAACAGCTGGGCATGTCACAACTTGTCCTGTGAGACTTCCAACACGGACGGGCTTTTCTGTTGTGCACCATGAGCGGCTCCGTCCAGACGCGCGAATTCCTCCGCACGTCTTTCATTACAAAATCTCCTGTAACAGTGGAATGTGCCGCAAAAGTGCTGATGTCCACATTTTCTGCGATTTCTCTGGTAGTCAGACGACGTCCCGGATCAACACAGCGTTCACTTTGGAAATGATCTGGTCGTTTCAGCCTGTCGATGGCTGCTCAGAGCGCGGAGCGCTCTCCGCCGCTGTGGGCCGTCTTTAATCCGGTTGTAATCCTCCTTAATCTGTGTGACGCCGATAGAATCTTCACCGAAAGCCATCTGAATTTTCCGAATGGTTTCCACCTGGCTGTCTCACACAGTTTATGAAAAAATTTTCATGGAGCAAAGCGGCAGTCGCTCAGCCATTTCCCTGACAGTGAAAATCCGCTGAGGGGGCTGGACCATTCCTCACTCAAAGCCTGCCCACAGGCGAATGACACAACTGACAGGCGTGAAAAAATTCAGGCATGCGCATGAAGGTTCAAGCTTGGCTGATGCAATCACACGTGATTCAAATCCATATGGTTTTTGAAAAAAATAAAAAGGTCGGAAACGTTTCTAACAGACCTCGTATACTATTGAGAACCTTTTTTTTTTCTTACAACTGTGTCTTATATGCATGTAGTGTGTGGTTTTGTTTGTTTTGACCCCATTAAATGTTTTGGTATTTGAAATTGCTGACATCATTTCTAAACACCTGGTGTCCACGAACTTGACAAAGGTGTGATGTCTTTGGATGTTCATGGTGTTTAACCTGTCAGCAAGGTGTTGCAGTAGTCGAGGTTTGCTGTGTCAGTAGTCCTGCTACATGCTGGGAAACTTTCTGATTCTCTGAATCTTAATGTTAAAATTGTAAATTTTGTGGAAAATATGGGCTTTTTAGGGTAAAAACTGAAAGTCACCCCAATTTTTTTCTTCTTCAGTTCTTAATAGAGTTTGATCATGTTTTGTTTGCTTCATTGAAGCACTGTTCACAATTCTTCCTCACAAAATATTAAAATTTTGAATTGTTCTGGAAAATGAAGATTTTTTTTTAAATGGTAAATGGACTGCATTTATATAGCGCTTTTCCATCTGCATCAGACGCTCAAAGCGCTTTACAATTAAGCCTCACATTCACCCCGATGTCAGGGTGCTGCCATACAAGGCGCTCACTACACACCGGGAGCAATAGGGGTTTAAAGGCCTTGCCCAAGGGCCCTTAATGATTTTCCAGTCAGGCGGGGATTTGAACCCATGATCTTCTGGACTCAAGCCCAACACCTTAACCATGGTGAAAATAGCAAAATTCATCAAAATACATTTTCAGTTTCTGATTTTAATTTTGGTTTTGTTTCGTTCATCTACCACTTCATAATTTTTGTGGAAATATGAAATTTATAGATTTTTGAGAAATTCAAAATTCAATGAGATCTCTTTGAGTTTTATTAGTTTTGATTCAGATTAGTTTATTTAAACATTGTTCACAATTCTTCCTCACAAAGATGAGATGTTTTTGTAATTAAATACTGTTTGTTTGGAAAACAATAAAGTGCTTCTTTTCCTTCAGTTTCTGATCAATTTTAATTCTGATGGTTTTGTTTCAGAAAGCTTCCACGTTGCATGAGAGGGAGAGAAAAAACAAAAATCACCAAACCAAGATGGCATTTAAAAAAAAATTAAGCTCATTAAAATTTTGAAGAACCTCAATTTATAGCTAAAATATTTCCAGCAAACTTCTGTCCCGATAGTTGACACACTCACTGCTGTCAACATTTCAGCTGGTGATTCAGGTTTCATTCAAGTCTATTTAGTCAAGTGTAAACTCACCTTTGCACAGCCGCTGTGCGCATGCTGCACATGCACACCTCTCCAGCACTCACACACTCAACAGGGCTCAGATTTCACAGCAGTGTTTTAGTGAGTTTATTAGATCCGAGAATCCCGCAGGTTGTCTTCTCCATTTCTTTAGCTGTGAACATTCTGCAGTGGGAGGAGCCTGTGCAAGTGGCCAATCCTGTGAGGCCTGGTTTCCATAAGCTCATCACATGCTGACCTGAACACCCAGGAGGTGGTTACTAACATGGATGAGCGAGATGTCCCATGGAGATGAGACAGTGAGGACAAAGCTCTGAAGAAGACAAGGTCTATCTGGTTTCCCCAAAGTCCTGTTCAGGGAGCTTCCAGTGAGCCGGATGACCTCATGAACCGAAGTGAGCATTTCCTCGTAGTGTTGTGGTTTCTCACTGTTAAATAAATCAATAATCAGTTTTTGATCTGAACATTGTAAGTTCTGGATCTGTCTTCAACTGGACACAAGAAAAACAACTGGTGTAATATTTACATATACAAACACATGGGACAGATTTTGAGAATATGAATGATTCAAACTTTCATTACTGAGCTGATAGGTTGATGAGGATACATGGAAAGCAAGAGAAAATTAACAAAACACTTGGCAATGAGCGGAAAAATAAATAATTTGGATTTGTACAATTTCACTCTTAATTTCAAAAACTCAGCTAGGAAGTTGTCTTCAAAATGCAGAGGACTTGACTCTTGCCTAAAGTTAACTGGTGCATCAAATAATGAAAGTTACAGAATAAAAAGAAACACCATGAAACAAAAGCCATGAGCTAAGATTAAAGGAGCCAAATACGCGTTGAGATCGGAAAAGAGGGTGCAAAAGAGTCGTAGAAAAAAAAAATGGCAATCTGAAGAATGTGGAAAAAGGGGCATCGGACGAGCTCATTTTAAATAGGCTAAGCACATGGTCATAAGCTCTGTCCATTTGGCAATCAGTTTTCTCCCAAAGAACATTATTTGCAACACACATCAGATAAAATGAATGACATAACTTCTTTCTACTTTGGCTAACAGCATATAAACTGACTGACATCCTTTTCTAGTAGAAAAGGAAGGTGATTAAGACAAACTCTGTTTTCACCACAATTCAGTAATAATTCAACAATTAACATTCAAACATGCACCACAAGTTATGAAAGAAATACTCATCACATGAAGAAAAGAAAACAGAACAGATTAAACTGGAATACAACTAACCGTCTTTGGTTAACCATACAAGAGGAAAAGAAATTACAATTTCTCTCTTTTATTAACAGGACGTGTATTTGCATATTGAAGGGTCTGTGTTCTTCCCAATCTGATCCACACGGAGGCACTGTGGTTCTATCCCAGTGTTGGTTGCTTTTATGACCTTTGATCTTTTGTCATCGGCTGGTTGGGATTCTAAGTTTTATTGAGCTGTTATCTGTAGGTAGAATCCTGTTGTTGTCGGGACACGCTCTTACTTTGTACAGGTTCATTAAAATGTCTAATAAATTAGTTTTGAACAGGGTTTGCCCAGACCTGCTTCACCAAGTATCTTTGATGCATTGGGATGCTTTCTTAGAGCTCTCCTGAGACATCACAAATTGTGTCAAGGAATGTTTGGAAAGACTGGTCACTTTGAGAAGGGGGAGCTTTGGTGCAGGGTGACGACACTGAGTCAGTTCAGCGTCCCACATTCCAACCTCTGAATTGTCTGGAGAGTCAGGTCTTTGTCAAAAGTGGAAAAATTAAGGCAACTCTTGATTGTGTAAAGATATGTCTGTGGCCAAATTCAATACACCATTGCAAAATATTGTGATGAAAGATATTCTATTGCCCACAGCAGTACCCACCCTTCGTCACTCATCCAATGATTGTTTTCATACTCTTGTTTTCCTTCCTATAGCAACTGGGGCCTCATGTACAAAGCATGCATATGCACAAAAACCATACACCCATCTCCATGTCCACGTGCAAATGTATCAAACGTGACGTGAGTGTGGAAATGTGAAGTGCGTCACAAAAAATCCAGGCTGGTGTACGCACGTTTCTACAGCTATTGTTCCACTGTGGACATGTACAGGTGATGCTGGGAACCTTTAATAGTGCGAAAACAAGAAGTCAGAATGATGTGCACATCAGAGACACACTGATGAACATTTAACACACCCACGTATTTTCAATTATATGGATGGATATATAAACGTGCAAAGTGATACGTAAAATGCCGCACAACAGTGGCTGCGTTAGCGTTGTTAGAGGACCTTGCAAATGGTGCAATCCGATATGAGCATGGACTTTACGTGCAAGGATTTACTTGCAAATAACAATAATTGGCTCATAAACCGATTTCGATTACCAACACAATCATCACCAAACCAACAGTTTAAGAACAATGTTTCTCAACATTCAATTGCAAGGAATTTAGGGATTCCATCATCTACAGTCCATAATATAATCAGAAGATCCAGAGAATCTGGAGAACTTTCTACACATATAACCAGCAAGGCCAAAAACCAACACTGAATGCATGTAACCTTCGATCTCTCAGGCTGCACTGCATTAAAAACTGACATTGTGTAAAGGATCTTACCGCGTGGGCTCAGGAACACTTCAGAAAACCATTGTCAGTTAACACAGTTTGTCACTACATCTACAAGTGCAAGTTAAAACTCTACCATGCAAAGTGAAAGCCAAACATCAACAACATCCAGAAACGCCGCCACCTTCTCTGGACCCGAGCTCATTTGAAATGGACAGATGCAAAGTGGAAAAGTGTGCTGTGGTCTGAGTCCACATTTCAAATTGTTTTTGGAAATCGAGGACACAATGTCCATGATTTCCAAAAACAATTTGAAATCATGCAACGTCTTTTTCAGGGACGTCCCTGCTTATTTCAGCAAGACAATGCCAAGCCACATTCTGCACGTGTTACAACAGCGTGGCTTCGTGGTAAAAGAGTGCGGGTACTAGACTGACCTGCCTGCAGTCCAGACCTGTCGCCCATTGAAAATGTGTGGCGCATTATGAAGCGCAAAATACGACAACGGAGACCCTGGACTGTTGAACAACTGAAGTCGTACATCAAGCAAGAATGGGAAAGAATTCCACCTACAAAGCTTCAACAATTAGTGTCCTCAGTACCCAAACGCTTATTGAGTGTCGTTAGAAGGAAAGGTGATGTAACACAGTGGGAAACATACCACTGTCCCAGCTTTTTTGAAACATGTTGCCGGCATTCATTTCAAAATAAGCAAATATTTGGACAAAAACAATAAAGTTTATGTTTGAACATTAAATATCTTGTCTTTGTGGTGTATTCAATTGAATATAGGTTGAAGAGGATTTGAAAATCATTGTATTCTGTTTTTATTTACATTTTACACAACATCCCAACATCATTGGAATTGAGGTTGTAATTGTTCCAAATGAAAACCAGAGTGGACACATTTGGGCATGTGCGCATTCAAATGTTTATTTTTTATTTTAATAATTATGTTATCTTTTTCGTGATGGTGGAACTAGAGATGAGCCTCTTAACAAGCCCCCAACTGTGTTCAGTATTTGTCAAGAAAAGCATGTGTAATGTTAATGTCACACACTGTCAGCCGCCATGCACCCAACATCTTTTTACTTCAGTGTGTGTGTGCAGCTGAGTTCAGCATTTACACACACAAATGTAGTAGAAAAGCTTGAATCTTCGACTGGACTGGGTTGCTTGACGCGAGAACATTTTGCTTCTAATCGCAGAAGCTTCCTCAGCTAAATTTCTTGCTCTGGTAGACATTTGCATATTCAGATGGAGGCGTGACCAATCAATCAATCAATCAATTTTATTTATATAGCGCCAAATCACAACAAACAGTTGCCCCAAGGCACTTTATATTGTAAGGCAAGGCCATACAATCATTACGTAAAAACCCCAATGGTCAAAACAACCCCCTGGGGGGAGTTTGGTGCATGTGCACTTGATTCCACGTTCAGTGGGATGTACAAGGGTGATTCTTTAACTACGGGCACTATTGGCCTTGTAAATGTAATTTCCACCACACCATTGCCTTACAATATAAAGCACCTTGGGGCAACTGTTTGTTGTGATTTGGCGCTATATACATGTGCTCTGATGTCACTGTTTATCTCCATAGAAACTACCCAAACAATCTTTCATAAAAACTGTTTAAAGGGACATTACAGTGTTGTGGTGGAAATTATAGCAATAGTGTGGGACAACTACATTTTGTTTAAAAAAATCACAACAGTTGTATGACATTGAATACCCCAATTATGTTTTGATTATTTTACTGATATTTTATTCAGAGATATTTTAAAACATTAGAAAAAACGTTTCTTTACCATTCATTTTTATCATTGAAGATCAAAAGTCTGGGTGTGGGACAAGCACAAAACGGCAATATTTGCATATAATGATGCTGAAAAAAGGTGAAAAAGTCATCATAGACTACTAGAACAAAGTTCTTAACACACTTTCATTGTAAAGATAACTATAAAAGTGTGAAATTTCCCCTTTTTTCTGTTTTTCATACAATATGATCAAAGGACATAAGTGCCCATAGTCTAAGAATCACCCACAAACCAAACGTGCGTGGATTCATGCCTATGCACACTTTGACACATATGAATATATTTG
Source organism: Thalassophryne amazonica (assembly GCF_902500255.1). NCBI lineage: Eukaryota > Metazoa > Chordata > Actinopteri > Batrachoidiformes > Batrachoididae > Thalassophryne > Thalassophryne amazonica. The sequence continues at coordinate 69,723,387 of NC_047122.1, forward strand.
TGCTTACGCCTGATTCAGGGTTTTGGTGTACGGCAACTTTTAGTAGAACGTCAACACAAGTCCTTGTACATGAGGCCCCTGGTGATCATTCACCGCTTTTTCTTGGGCTTTTCCTTTATACTTCCTATGTTTACTGCTGCTAAATGTTTTGAGATTCGAGAGGCAACTGATTGTAATTTTGCAGTTGTTTCATCTTCTTTTTTCCTCTGCTGGTAGCGTTGCTTCTTTTATCTTTTCCTCAAGTACATCATGTTTTTCCCTGCCTCACTTCTCATATCTTCAAGTAAAGCAGTGTAAGAGCTTTTTCTTCTCCTCAATGGATCAAAGTACAGTGTTGTAGTTTGGCTAATTTCTTTTGGCCCTTTGTGGCTGTTGTTGCTGGGGTCCAGGATCAGTACTTTGGTGATGTGGTGGGTTATCAAGCTGACTGCTGGCAGAGGAGAGACATCTCTCTCTAGCACTGGTAGAAGTTGTATGAATTATCACGTGTCTCTTCAGGTGGCTCTTTAGTCCAAATCTTCGACCACATTCCGAACAGCCAAATTGTTTTTGGCCTGTATGAATTATCATGTGTGTGTTCAGACTGCTTTTTCGTCCAAATCTTCTACCACATTCAGAACAGTGAAATTGTTTTTGTCCTGTATGAATTATCATATGTGCATTTAGGTTGCTCTTTCGTCCAAATCTTTGACCACATTCACAACACCCAAATGGTTGTTGCCCTGTATGAATGATCACGTGTCTGTTTAGAAGCCTCTTTCTTCCAAATCTTTGACCACATTCAGAACATCCATATAGTTTTTGCCCTGTATGTACTCTCATGTGTCTGTTCAGGGGACTCTTTAGTCCAAATCTTCGACCACATTCAGAACAGCCAAACTGTTTTTGCCTTGTATGAATTATCATGTGTGTGTTCAGGTAGCGCTTTCGCCCAAATCTTTGACCACATTCAGAACAGCCAAACTGTTTTTGTCCCGTATGAATTATCATGTGTGAATTAAGACTGCTCTTTTGTCCAAATCTTTGACCACATTCAGAACAGCCAAATGGTTTTTGTCCTGTATGAATTATCATGTGTGTCTTCAGGTTGCTGTTTCGCCCAAATGTTTGACCACATTCAGAACAGCCAAATTGTTTTTGTCCTGTATGAATTATCGTGTGTGTATTCAGGTGGCTCTTTTGGCCAAATCTTTGACCACATTCAGAACAGACAAATTGTTTTTGCCCTGTATGAATTATCATGTGTCTGTTCAGGTGGCTCTTTTGTCCAAATCTTTGAGAACATTCAGAACAGCCAAATGTTTTTTGCCCTGTATGAACTGTTTGTTTGTTCATAGTGCTCTTTTGTTTCTGTCTTCTACCCTGATCAGAACAGCTAAATGGTTTTCCACTTACTTGCACCCCCTTGTGTTGTCTTGAGTTGTTAATGTGACCAGACACTTTTCCAGATTTAGAGCACGTAAATTGGTCATCAATATTGCAATTGCCTGAAAAAACAATATTGGTATTTTTCCCATAACTAAAATTTGACTGAGGTTCTCTGGTCTGTTTCCAGTCACAACTGTCATCAGTCTCAGTTCCAGAAGTGTCTGAACTCCTGCCACTGGTATCCGGTTGTAAATGACTGTTTGGACCTGAGTTGCTGGCTGGTTGTGGTCCTCCATCGTCCTCTCCATCAGCTTCTGCTGTCAGTATTCTGTGTACAGATGAGCTGCTGGCTACAGGCTCAGCCTCTGTGCTCTCATCACTTGGGCTTTGATGAAGCTGTGGTGACTCTGGTTTTTCATCATTTTCACTCTTCACAGGGACGGCAGTGAAACCAAACTTGGTGAGATCTGCCTCCTCCAGCTGCTGAAGCTGCTCTCCCTGCTGACTTATCCACAGCTTCTCTTCTTCTTTAATGTCCTCCTGGTCAACACTCAGATTCCATTCCTGGTGTTCAGGGACAGTTTCTTCTTTAATCACCAACAACGGCTGCATGTCTGCAAAGAAACAAATTAACAATAAATGTTAGAACAACACATTAAAATAAAGTATCAGAGTGGTGAGTTTGACCTGAAAAAAAGAGAAAAGTATATGTTGTAGTGGAAGAAAAAGTGGCAGGAAAGTGGTTTACTGGGAAGAGATGAAGACCTAGATACTACAGGTAGTCAGAGACAGGCAATTATGGACAGGGAACAGAAACAATGTCAGGTGCTCAGGGTAAAGTGGGAAATAGCCGGAAAACAATCAATTACAAAGACAAAGTGGCTGTAGACAATCCTTTCCTCCAAGCTCCTGTAGTGGAACTGACAGGAGGACATGTGTTAACTTGTCCCTCCTTGACAGAGTCTTCATCAACATTTGAATCCAGAAGCCATTGAATCCAGCAAAAAACTTCTGCCAATTCAACACGCAGATCCACTTAGATCTGCTGTGGCGATCCCGAAAAAATAATGGAGCAGCCAAAGGGACTTACTTTATGTTTCCGTCCGATTGGACAAAGATAACATTTATGATATCTCACCTGACTGGACGTGTAGCAGCCTGCCGAATGTAGCCAGCGGTCGGTTTCTTATCAGTCCCTCTGTCTTTTATTCGCCGCACTGCAACAAACTTTCCAGCACACTTCACCGGGTCAAGAGGCAGCGCAGTCACTGATGAAACTCGGGCAGGGGCAACGAAAGGTGTCAGACTACGCCATAGACTTACGTATACTGGCAGCTAAGAGTGAATGGAACATAGCAGCTCTGATCAATGTATGATGAACATGATAAACACTAAGTTAACCTCTGAACAGTCCTCTGTAGTGGTTCCAGTATTTATAGAGTCTGGTTTAGATGCTAATCTACTACATTCCTCTCTTGTTAGGAACCTGCATCTTAAGTTATATTGCCTCCCTTGCCTCTGGAGGTGAACGCTGTAGATGGCAACTCTTTGGGACGTATTTCTCACTGAACCCAATCTGTTCAGTTAACTGTGTCTCATAACCATAAGCTATAAGCTTTCATGTCTTTGTTAATGTGACTCACCCAGATATTTTGGGGCATCCCTGACTCAAATAATACAACCCTAATTTTGATTGGACAGTAGGGCAAATCAATCAATCAACTTTTTTCTTATATAGCGCCAAATCACAACAAACAGTTGCCCCAAGGCGCTCCATATTGTAAGGCAAGGCCATACAATAATTATGAAAAACCCCAACAGTCAAAACAACCCCCTATGAGCAAGCACCTGGCAACAGTGGGAAGGAAAAACTCCCTTTTAACAGGAAGAAACCTCCAGCAGAACCAGGCTCAGGGAGGGGCAGTCTTCTGCTGAGACTGGTTGGGGCTGAGGGAAAAAACCAGGAAAAAGACATGCCGTGAAGGGGGGCAGAGATCGATCACTAATGATTAAATGCAGAGTGATGCATACGGAGCAAAAAGAGAAAGAAACAGTGCATCATGGGAACCCCCCCACAATCTACGTCTAAAGCAGCATAACCAAGGGATGGTCCAGGGTCACCCGATCCAGCCCTAACTATAAGCCTTAGCGAAAAGGAAAGTTTTAAGCCTAATCTTAAAAGTAGAGAGGGTATCTGTCTCCCTGATCTGAATTGGGAGCTGGTTCCACAGGAGAGGAGCCTGAAAGCTGAAGGCTCTGCCTCCCATTCTACTCTTACAAACCCTAGGAACTACAAGTAAGCCCGCAGTCTGAGAGCGAAGCGCTCTAATGGGGTAATATGGTACTACGAGGTCCCTAAGATAAGATGGGACCTGATTATTCAAAACCTTATAAGTAAGAAGAAGAATTTTAAATTCTATTCTAGAATTAACAGGAAGCCAATGAAGAGAGGCCAACACGGGTGAGATATGCTCTCTCCTGCTAGTCCCCGTCAGTACTCTAGCTGCAGCATTCTGAACCAACTGAAGGCTTTTTAGGGAACTTTTAGGACAACCTGATAATAATGAATTACAATAGTCCAGCCTAGAGGAAATAAATGCATGAATTAGTTTTTCAGCATCACTCTGAGACAAGACCTTTCTGATTTTAGAGATATTGCGTAAATGCAAAAAGGCAGTCCTACATATTTGTTTAATATGCGCTTTGAATGACATATCCTGATCAAAAATGACTCCAAGATTTCTCACAGTATTACTAGAGATCAGGGAAATGCCATCCAGAGTAACGATCTGGTTAGACACCATGCTTCTAAGATTTGTGGGGCCAAGTACAATAACTTCAGTTTTATCTGAGTTTAAAAGCAGGAAATTAGAGGTCATCCATGTCTTTATGTCTGTAAGACAATCCTGCAGTTTAGCTAATTGGTGTGTATCCTCTGGCTTCATGGATAGATAAAGCTGGGTATCATCTGCGTAACAATGAAAATTTAAGCAATACCGTCTAATAATACTGCCTAAGGGAAGCATGTATAAAGTGAATAAAATTGGTCCTAGCACAGAACCTTGTGGAACTCCATAATTAACTTTAGTCTGTGAAGAAGATTCCCCATTTACATGAACAAACTGTAATCTATTAGACAAATATGATTCAAACCACCGCAGCGCAGTGCCTTTAATACCTATGACATGCTCTAATCTCTGTAATAAAATTTTATGGTCAACAGTATCAAAAGCAGCACTGAGGTCCAACAGAACAAGCACAGAGATAAGTCCACTGTCCAAAGCCATAAGAAGATCATTTGTAACCTTCACTAATGCTGTTTCTGTACTATGATGAATTCTAAAACCTGACTGAGACTCTTCAAATAGACCATTCCTCTGCAGGTGATCAGTTAACTGTTTTACAACTACCCTCTCAAGAATCTTTGAGAGAAAAGGAAGGTTGGAAATTGGCCTATAATTAGCTAAGATAGCTGGGTCAAGTGATGGCTTTTTAAGTAATGGTTTAATTACAGCCACCTTAAAGGCCTGTGGTACATAACCAACTAACAAAGATAGATTGATCATATTTAAGATTGAAGCATTAAATAATGGTAGGACTTCCTTGAGCAGCCTGGCAGGAATGGGGTAATAAATTCTTGGGGTCCAAACTGTGCAAACACATGCCTTGTTAAGCATCTGGGACCACCAGTTACCACCAGTTCTGACTTCACCGGGGATCCAACGTGCTATCACGATCTAGCTCGAGTCTTCAGCAAGAGTAAGGCCAAAAGTTTGTCTCCACACCGAAGTTACGATTGAGCCACTGACTTGCGCTGCGGAACCAGCAGCCGTCTACTCCCTGTCTGACCCTCAGACGCTGCATAGATTACAGGGAGCTCAATGACATTACGATCAAGAGCCGATGCCCTCTCCCTCTGACAGCCTCAGCATTCAAATTGTTAGACAGTGCACGACTATTCACAAAGCTGGATTTGCATAATGCATATCATTTTGTGAGAATTCGGGAAGGGGATGAATGGAAGATGCCATTTAAACTGCCCTCTGGACATTATGAATATTTGGTAATGCCCTTTGGCCTGACTAATGCCCCTGGGGTTTTTCAAAACCTAGTCAATGATGTCCTATGCGAGTTCTTGAATAAATTTCTTTATTTGGATGATATCCTGATTTTCTCCACCAATGAGAAGACTCACTCACATGTCCATACACTACTTTAAAAGTTACTTAAAAACCAGTTGTGCATCAAGGCAAGTCAAAATGGATCCTGACAAGGTGGCAGCAGTGACAGATTGGGCCACGCCCCACACCCTTGAGGTCCAAAGGTTTCTTGGATTTGCTAACTTCTGGGTGATTCTTTAACTACGGGCACTATTGGCCTTGTAAATGTAATTTCCACCACACCATTGCCTTACAATATAAAGCGCCTTGGGGCAACTGTTTGTTGTGATTTGGCGCTATATACATGTGCTCTGATGTCAGTTTATCTCCATAGAAACTACCCAAACAATCTTTCATACAAACTGTTTAAAGGGCCATTACAGTGTTGTGGTGGAAATTACGGCAATAGTGTGGGACAACTACATTTTGTTTAAAAAAAATGACAACAGTTGTATGACATTGAATACCCCAATTATGTTTTGATTATTTTACTGATATTTTATTCAGAGATATTTTAAAACATTAGAAAAAACGTTTCTTTACCATTCATTTTTATCATTGAAGATCAAAAGTCTGGGTGTGGGACAAGCACAAAACGGCAATATTTGCATATAATGATGTTGAAAAAAGGTGAAAAAGTCATCATAGACTACTAGAACAAATTTCTTAAAACACTTTCATTGTAAAGATAACTATAAAAGTGTGAAATTTCCCCTTTTTTCTGTTTTTCATACAATATGATCAAAGGACATAAGTGCCCGCAGTCTAAGAATCACCCATCTACAGAAGATTCATTAGGAACTTTAGTTCAGTGGCTTCTCCTTTGCATAATCTCAGAGTGCGACAAGGTGTTTAGGACACTAAAGAATCACTTCGCAGGCACCCTGTACTAGTCCTCCCCAATCCTGCCCGACAGTTCATGGTCGAGGTGGATGCGTCCAACATTGGCGTGGGGGGGTGGGGGGTCACGTGAGACCGAGAGAAAGATGGTGGCGTAGCCTGGAAGCTCCACACAGCCAGACACAAACTTTAGAAAAACCCAACAAATGCACCGATAATTTTGAGTAAACAGTGTGGCTCTGGATATGTCAGTACCACCCGAATCGAAACCCTACGACATTTTCACCAGAGCACGCAAGGCAAACATTGCTGAGACAACTTCTCCGATAGTAGCGGCGGCTAATGAAAATAGCAGGATGGCAAATTTAGCTGATGTGCTAACGGAGTTGAAGTCCCTTCGCTCGGACTTTGGATCAAAACTGGACAACACTGGAGCAGTATTGTGTTACAGCCCTGGGCCTTGTGGGCTGGGCATTTGGTTGTTTGTTTTGCCCTCTTCTTTGTCTGCAGGGTGCTCATTTCCAGAGGATGCACTATAAAGCTCCGCCTGTTCTTCCACTTAGTTCTCCCTCTCTGCTGCTTCGGGTCCTGACGTGCTGCTGCCGGGCTCCGGGTCCTTCGACATGCACCTTTGAGTTTGCTTTTTAATTTCACATATCACACATCTTCGCACACATACATACACGTACAATACATCCAAACACCTGCCTTCACCACTGATGCTGACATTCACACCTCATCTTTGTTTTTTGTTACTCCGTTACTCTGTTACACGTTACTCCGGCATGGTCTCCATTTTTGTTATGGCTTTGAGCCGGTCATAACAATTGGAGAGGCAGAAACACGTATAGTAACAACAGAAGACAAGCTACAGCACACTCAGTGTGCCACCAAACGAATTGCCTATCTTGAATCAAAAACAGAAGATCTGGAAAATCGTGGCAGAAGAAAGAACTTACGGATTTTTGGACTACATGAACGAGCTGAAGGAAGTAAGCCACTCTTTGACTTTGTCTGCAACATGCTGCCACAATGGCTCGATTGTCCTAATAAAACTTTCACTCTGGAGAGAGTTCATTGCACACTGGCACCGGCCAAACCTCACCAAAACCGAGCAGTTCTTGTCCGTTTTTTGAAGTTTCAGGAGAAGGAATTTGTGTATTGTGAAGCAAGGAAGCGAGAAATCATGCACGGCGACAGCAAGCTGTCTTTCTTCCAGGATCTGTCTGCAGAAACGCTCCGCATTCGGCGAGAATTTACCCCAGTTGTGAAGCAGTTCGTGGCCCTGGGAAATTTCCGATTATTTCAACACAATCCTTGTAAACTAAGAGTGCTGCACAACGGAAAAATTCACCTATTTTCAACGCCGCAAGAAGCCGAGAGGTTTCACCAAGACATAACACGGTCTACATAAAGGCTACAAGACGTGATGCTCAGTTCCTGAGGTTACGGAGGACATTGAACGCACCAAGAAGAAGAATAACAGCTGATTCAGGTATCAGAAATGATATACAGAGACTAATAAACACTGCTTCTTTGTGTTAGTGTTGCTAAATGTTATACTGAAAAGATAAGAAATGGTTCAAACTTTCAGACGGGGTCAGAATTACAAATAAGGGAACATGGGAAAGACAAAAGGGAAAAAGAGAGGAAAAAGAAAAAAAAAGGGAAAAAAGAAAATAATATATTCTACTTTCTGTGGTGCAACACATAAGCCAATGTTACTTCTAGTATAGCAATGTTTAATATAATCCTTTTTTTGGCTTTAATTGAGACGAGAAAAGGGGTTAATGTTGAGAGAAAAAAACATGATGGTTGTGTGGACTTATAGCTGTTCTGTCCAGAGACAAGGGCACGTGGACTAGCTGCTCGTCAGTAAGAGTGGATCAGCATCCTCCATAGTTGGTTTACAATAGGGGATGTGGGAAAGCATTTCAGTGGAAATGCCAGGGGATGGGACTAGGTTTTTTCTTGTTCTGGTTCTCATTGTTCTTGTGGTTTTTCTTTTCCCCTCTAGTGTGTGTTATATTTTTGTGTATGGATTTGGCAGAATCAATAACATTTATAACTTCATTAGGATATCAGAAGATGTTACTAAGGGCAATAAATTGTGTCTGTGAATAAGTCCGAAATTAAGATCACCAGCTGGAACGTTAGGGGGCTTAGAAAACTGACTAAACTGAAGCAAGTTATTAATAGGTTGAAACATCTCAGGTCTAAAATTGTTTTCCTACAGGAAACTCATATGACGGTCCCAGACATACCTAAAAAAAAAAAGATGGCCAGGCCAAGTGATTTATTCTTCTTATAATAATTATGCTCGAGGTGTTGCTATCCTTGTACACAAGTCAGTTCCATTCCAAATTACTCAGACTATTCAAGATCCAATGGGTAGATATGTGATTGTACAAGGAAACATTATGTCACGTAAGGTCAACCTAATTATTATTTATGGGCCTAATGAGGACATGCCTTCATTGTTTGAAAAATTACGGTTGACTGTGTCCACCTTAGAAGGTCTCTATATTTTTGGGGGTGACTTTAATTGCACATTAGATCCAGCATTGGATCGACTTACTGGAACTGATACATCGCACGTACAGACAAGGAGAAAGTTGACTGAAATCATAAAAGATCTAAGACTAGTCGATATATGGAGGGAAAGAAATCCAAACAAAAAAGAATTTTCCTGTCACTCGTCTACGTATAAAACATATTCACATATCGATTATTTCCTAATATCTGTTGAACTGCTTATTAATGTCACAAAGTGCTGTTATGACAGCATAGTGATTAGTGACCATGCACCTGCCTCAATGGGAATATGCTTAGGCATATCTGCTCAACATCAGAGGTGGAGGTTCCAGATATATTGGCTACAAGATCCACCCTTTATTAAATTCATAGGAACCTGCATAGATAATTACTTCCTACTAAATACGGATGAAACAACTGGCAGTGTAAGGTGGGAAGCTTTCAAAGCATACATAAGGGGAGAAATTATTAAATATACAAGCTCAAAGACTAAACAGCACAAAAAGGAAATACAGACATTGGAAAGACAGATTAAAACACTAGAATTAGATCTTTATGAGAATAATGATGAGGATAAACAGCAACAATTAACAGTAATGAGAGCGCAATACAATAAACTAACAACTGACAAAATTGCTAAAAACCTTTTATGGACCAAACAAACATACTATGATCAGGGTGAAAAACCAAGCAAATAACTGGCTTGGCGGATCAAGAAAATGCAAGCCGAAAGGACAATTAACAGTATAAAGACTGTCAGGCGACTTAACAACAGACCCAACTGAAATTAATACTACCTTTAGAAACTTTTATGAACTATTATACAAATCTGAATATTCTGGAGCTACACAACAACAAGCATTTCTCGATCAGCTACAGTTCCAGAAATGATCTGACGATGAAAAGGAAGCACTGGACAGGGCACTGACAGTTGAGGATCTTTATGATGCCATGACCAGTATGAACAGCGGTAAAGCACCTTGTCCCGACGAGATACCCGTAGAATTTTATAAGAAGTTTAAACAGAAACTTACGAAACCTTTATTGGATATGTTTAACGAATCATATAAAACAGGAACTCTTCCACCATCATTACGGTTAGCTATGATAACTGTGATATTAAAACCTGATAAATCACCTACCAGTTGCTCATCTTTCAGGCCTATTAGTTTAATGGGATGTGACACAAAAATTTTGTGCAAAGCTCTCTCTAAAAGGTTAGAACAGTATCTTCTTCAATTGGTCAGTAATGATCAGAACGGTTTTGTATTACAACGACAAGCCTTCCATAACATCAGGAGAGTGTTGAATGTGCTGTTTGAGAAAAATAATGCCAAAGATACCGCAATGCTATCAGTTGATGCTAGTCAAGCATTTGATAGAATAGAGTGGAAATACCTTTTTGATCTGCTACCTAGATATGGTTTAGGAGAAATTACTGTACACAAATCCAATAGCAGAAATACTGACTAATAATACAATTTCTAAACCCTTTAGTTTACAATGCTCAACCAGGCAAGGGTGCCCTTTGTCCCCTCTGCTTTTCACTTTAGCAATAGAACCTCCCGCGATCGCAGTTAGGACATGTAGGAATATAGAAGGCATCAGAATATGGGACATAGAGCATCATATACCATTATATGCAGACAATATCAATTTTTTCTTAACGAACCTGAGGAGCAGTATTCCAAATTTGGTTAAATTACTTGAAAGCTTTGGCAAATTTTCTGGATACAGAATAAATAAATCTAAGTCACTACTGTTATTTCTAAATGAAAAGGAACGACGTAATCCCAAAATAAATACACCATTTGAAGCCACACAAGATGGGTTTAAATATCTTGGCATTAAGATTGCCCCGAAACTTGGCAACATTGTCCCTTTGAACTATAATGCTCTGGTAGACGAAGTGACAGAAAAATCGGACCGGTGGTCTAAATTGCCAATATCAATGATTGGTCGTATAAACCTTATTAAAATGTCTATTATACCCAAATTCATATATCTTTTCCAAGCACTCCCACTCCCATTGCCTAGTAACTTCCATAAAAAATGGATACTATATTTAGCCAATTTATCTGGAGCAATAGAAAAGGTATACTCCGGCTCAAGTTATTATTTTTACCCTATGAAAGGGGAGGACTCTGGGTCCCAAACCTGAAATGGTATTATTGGGCCACCCAATTAAGTTCTGCAGTATACTATTTTTCATCCACGCCACCCGTTTGGGTAAATATTGAACAAAAATCAGTGTCAGATTTGCCCATAAAGCAATATTTATATTCTTCACATGTCAAGAAGCTGAAAAAACAGACAAGAAACCCTTTTGTTAAAAATACAATATCACTATGATACGCGGCACATAACTTTGTTGATGAAACAATAACTTTGTCACAATTTACTCCTATCTGGGGCAACAGACTATTTAAACCTGGTACATTGGATGGGGGATTCAAATTATGGGCAGAGAAAGGAACTGGAATGGTCTCAGACCTTTATTCTCAAGGTACCCTTCTCAGATTTGATCAACTTTGTCATAAGTACGGCATTCCTCAAAAACATTTTTTCAAATATTTGCAATTAAGAAGTTTTATTGCATCAAAACATAAGACATTCATGACCACACCCCCACTATCGATTATTGAAGAAACAGTGATTAATAATCTGAATGGGAAAAAACACATATCTAGATTCTATAACCTTTTAGCGGAGCACTCAACAGAATCAGCATTAGATAAATTAAACGCTTGGAAAGTAGACTTACAAGAAGATATTAGTGAAGAAGATTGGGTTAGGGTGAAGATTGGAGAAAAGCATGTTTAAAAATCACAAAAGAATTCAATCAACACAAAATTAAAATTGATTCAGTATAAGTGGTTAATGAGAGTTTATATAATGCCTGCAAAACTTCATCATATGTTCCCAAACATTCCTGATGTTTGTGTTAAATGTCTAACCGAAAGGGAACTCTGTTTCATTGCCTATGGGCATGCTCTAAGATTTTGGTGTTTTGGGACAATGTAGTTAAATGTTCATCACGGATGGTTAAGTGTAACATACCCCTGACGTCAACAATTTGTGTACTTGGAATATTCCCCAAGAAATTCATCAAAACAAAAAAGCAATCAAAGATGATTGAGTTCGGACTTCTCCATGCAAGAAGAGTAATTGCACTATATTGGAAAAATGTAGAACCACCATCAATGGCAATGTAGAAAAAGGAGTTGATGACTTGTCTTGGACTGGAGAGATTGACATACATTGTTAAATGTAAACGGGAAGAGTTTGAACGGAAAACATTGAACAATAGGTTATAAAATGATCCTGCCTTTGATATTTTGATTTAATTTTATTTTACTTAGTTTTTATTTTATTTTTGCTTCATTTTGTCTTATTCTTGTATTTATTTTTATTTTTGATGTCTGTTTTTATTATTTTTCTCTACCTGTGTGAATGAATGACTGTTTCGAGGGGATAAAAATGAAAATGTTTGTGCATTCGACATAATGTTCCATATGCAATTGAAACTTCAATAAAAATATTGTTAAAAAAAACATTGGCATAGGGGCCGTCCTGTCCCAAATTTGTCCCACTGATGGTAAGCTACACCCTTGTGCCTTTTAATCCAAGACATTATCACCCACAGAACATAATGATGACATTGACTACCACAAACTGTTGGCGGTCAAAGTGGCCTTGGAGAAGTGGCACCACTGGTTGGAGGGGACACAGATGCTGTTTCTGGCATGGACGGATCATAAAAATTTAGATTATCTCCGTACGACAATGCCAGATTTAACTCTGCTTTGTCTTATGGTCCTGGGTCTAAAAAATGTTGTCCAATGTTATGGTTTTGGTGGCTACAGATACTCATCGACATTTGTGACCAGGTGTGCACGATCCACAAATCCTCCACCCAGACTCCCCAAGAGAAACTACTTCTCTTATAGATTCCCAAACGGCCATGGTCCCACTTATCTGGATCTTGTGACTGGTCTTCCTGTTTCCAAGGGCAATACGGCAGTGCTTACTTTAGTAGATAGGCTTTCTAAAATGGTCCATTATATTCCTCTGCCTAAGCTCCCCTTGCCCAAGGGAACAGCCGAGGTCATGTTGAGTAATGTTTTCAAATTACATGGCTACCAACAGTCACACCGGCTACCATCCACAGTCTAATGGACAGGTGGAATGTCTTAACCAGGAAATGGAGAAGGGGCTTCATATATACACCCAGCCTCATGATCCTCTCAGTTAAGTTGGCTAGAACTAGCACACAACAGTCTGCCATCTGCTTTCACCAGGCTCTCGCTCTTCAACATTGTTTATGGATTTCAACCTCCTCTGTTTGCTTCCGCAGACTACCTCCCTAGTGCCATCCACGCTAGCACTAATACGGAGATTTAAGAGAACCTGGGAGCAGGCCATCAAGCTCTTCTCTGCTCATCTGCCACCTATAATAAATAGTACAGCAGATAACTGTAAGAGTCATTAAAATCCGGTTACAAGCACCAAAATTTGACTGTGTATACCTTTTGGTACATATTGTAGAAAAATAACTAGCCATTTGAATTTTCAATAGGGGTCTAGTAGGGGTCAATTGAAGAATTGCACAGGTTCAAAATTTAAAAGAAATGTTCCAATCATATTGAAAGTGATACCACATTATGTATCTGATGACAATGACTCCAAAAAAGTATAGTTTGGACTATCTATAACTGAATGTTCTGGAGTTATGGGGTAAAAACAGAAAGCATGGCGACAAAGGTCAGTTTCAGTTTATACAGGGGTCAAAAGTTAAAGTTGCTCCAGTTTTGGTAAAACGTGGTGCAAATTACTGGTTGAACTAATAGGATTAACAAATGGAATAGTTTGTTTTCCTTTTTAAAATCTTACAAACTCAACCAATAATTTGCATCATGCTTTAACATAATTGGAGCAACTTTAACTTTTGACCCCTGTACAAACTGAAAGTGACCTTTGTCGCCATGCTTGCAGTTTTTACTCCAGAACTCCAGAACATTCAGTCAGATAATCCAAACTATACCTTTTTGGAATCTTTGTGATCAGACACATAATGTGGTATAGGTTTCAATATGATTGGAACTTTTTTTTTTTACCCCTATGCAGTTATTCAATTGACCCCTAACTGACCTCTATTGAAAATTCAAATGGCTAACGTTATTTTTCTGAAATATGTACCAAAAGGTATACACAGTCCAACTTTGGTGCTTGGAACCAGATTTGAAGGATTCCTCTGCAAATATTATGTTATCTGCTGCACTATAAAGCAGCAGCAGGCCACAGGAAGTTGTCCGCTCCTGCCTTCACCCCTGGACAGAGGTGGTGTGAGTCTCGACGTGGGACCTGCCACTTCGGGGGTACTCCAAGAAGCTTGTGCCCAGGTTCGTCGGACCCTTCGCCAAGTGCTCAACATGGTTGCGGTGCACTTCAAACTCCTGAGGGCTCGCCTGTCATTTCACAGCCACGTCAAACCTGTGAGGTCCAGCCCGCTTTGGCCAGGCCACCTCCGCTCGCCTGGTTTGTCGATGGTGGCCCTGCTTTCTCCATCCATTGGCTCCTGTCTTCTCAGTGCTGGGGTCGGGGGTTTCAATATCTTGTGGACTGGGAGGGATACGGCCCTGGATCCCGTCCTGCTTCGTCCTGGACCTAGGTCTCAACTGGAACTTTTATACTGTGCACCCTAATGCTCCTGGGCTGTCTGGGCAGTGGCGTCATTCTGCATACACTCATCACGCACTGTGCGTAGGGCACCAATTGCCTGTGGGGGCACCAAAAAAAAAAAAAAAAAATCAAGCTCTTGGATCAGCATAATCAGAGAAGTGGATAAAAACACACCTGTCTCCGTTCTCTCCTGTGAATGAAACAGAGAAGCAGCAGAAGGATTTTTTTTTAATCTTGACTCAATCTGTCAGTGTGATTTGGGGTAAACACATTTTAAAGTGCGCCTGTTTAACTTTAATTCTTCAAAAGTGATGATCTCTGCACCTCTTCTACTTCTGACTTATTTCCCTTTCTCTCTCTTTCTCTCTTGTTTGCCCAAAGAGATTTTCATGTTTTCCCCCTTTAATCTAAATAATAAATAAGAAGATCGGATTGCATTTTCCCCCCCACTTCAAACATTTTGGAGGTGATGTCATTGCGCTATGTTTGGAGGGCGCACAGAGAACTGCAGCAGCCAGGTGGTAACCAGTGGCTGAGGATCAGTACAGCAGTTCACCAGCCAGTCACAGCTGTTCTCATTATCCTCCCCCCTCCCTCCCATGCTCTCCTTTCTTACCACATGCTGCCTTGCGTTGCGCTGAGTCTACATCCATCTCCAGTTTGCAGTTTCCTCCATGAGCCAGTGCAGAGCGTTCATCTCCAAAAGCGCCTGACCCTGCCCCGCGGGGACTGAATCTGACTCCTGCTCCTGTCTGCGCGAGGACAGACCCGCAACCCAGACCTTTTCCTCATAGGAATTCATTTAAGAGACTTTATGCACTGGATTACGTATCGCTCCACATGGCCAGGTATCCTGCTGGGGGCCAACAAGGTGGCCTGGAGTCTCTTAAGCGTAGTTGGGTGATTCTTTAACTACAGGCACTATTGGCCTTGTAAATGTAATTTCCACCACACCATTGCCTTACAATATAAAGCGCCTTGGGGCAACTGTTTGTTGTGATTTGGCGCTATATACATGTGCTCTGATGTCACTGTTTATCTCCATAGAAACTACCCAAACAATCTTTCATAAAAACTGTTTAAAGGGACATTACAGTGTTGTGGTGGAAATTACGGCAATAGTGTGGGACAACTACATTTTGTTTAAAAAAAATCACAACAGTTGTATTACACTGAATACCCCAATTATGTTTTGATTATTTTACTGATATTTTATTCAGAGATATTTTAAAACATTAGAAAAAACGTTTCTTTACCATTCATTTTTATCATTGAAGATCAAAAGTCTGGGTGTGGGACAAGCACAAAACGGCAATATTTGCATATAATGATGCTGAAAAAAGGTGAAAAAATCATCATAGACTACTAGAACAAATTTCTTAACACACTTTCATTGTAAAGATAACTATAAAAGTGTGAAATTTCCCATTTTTTCTGTTTTTCATACAATATGATCAATCAATAAATCAATTTTTTTATATAGCGCCAAATCACAACAAACAGTTGCCCCAAGGCGCTTTATATTGTAAGGCAAGGCCATACAATAATTATGTAAAACCCCAACGGTCAAAACGACCCCCTGTGAGCAAGCACTTGGCTACAGTGGGAAGGAAAAACTCCCTTTTAACAGGAGGAAACCTCCAGCAGAACCAGGCTCAGGGAGGGGCAGTCTTCTGCTAGGACTGGTTGGGGCTGAGGGAGAGAACCAGGAAAAAGACATGCTGTGGAGGGGAGCAGAGATCGATCACTAATGATTAAATGCAGAGTGGTGCATACAGAGCAAAAAGAGAAAGAAACAGTGCATCATGGGAACCCCCCAGCAGTCTACGTCTATAGCAGCATAACTAAGGGATGGTTCAGGGTCACCTGATCCAGCCCTAACTATAAGCTTTAGCAAAAAGGAAAGTTTTAAGCCTAATCTTAAAAGTAGAGAGGGTGTCTGTCTCCCTGATCTGAATTGGGAGCTGGTTCCAGAGGAGAGGAGCCTGAAAGCTGAAGGCTCTGCCTCCCATTCTACTCTTACAAACCCTAGGAACTACAAGTAAGCCTGCAGTCTGAGAGCGAAGCGCTCTATTGGGGTGATATGGTACTACGAGGTCCCTAAGATAAGATGGGACCTGATTATTCAAAACCTTATAAGTAAGAAGAAGAATTTTAAGTTCTATTCTAGAATTAACAGGAAGCCAATGAAGAGAGGCCAATATGGGTGAGATATGCTCTCTCCTTCTAGTCCCCGTCAGTACTCTAGCTGCAGCATTTTGAATTAACTGAAGGCTTTTTAGGGAACTTTTAGGACAACCTGATAATAATGAATAACAATAGTCCAGCCTAGAGGAAATAAATGCATGAATTAGTTTTCAGCATCACTCTGAGACAAGACCTTTCTGATTTTAAAGATATTGCGTAAATGCAAAAAAGCAGTCCTACATATTTGTTTAATATGCGCTTTGAATGACATATCCTGATCAAAAATGACTCCAAGATTTCTCACAGTATTACTAGAGGTCAGGGTAATGCCATCCAGAGTAAGGATCTGGTTAGACACCATGTTTCTAAGATTTGTGGGGCCAAGTACAATAACTTCAGTTTTATCTGAGTTTAAAAGCAGGAAATTAGAGGTCATCCATGTCTTTATGTCTGTAAGACAATCCTGCAGTTTAGCTAATTGGTGTGTGTCCTCTGGCTTCATGGATAGATAAAGCTGGGTATCATCTGCGTAACAATGAAAATTTAAGCAATACCGTCTAATAATACTGCCTAAGGGAAGCATGTATAAAGTGAATAAAATTGGTCCTAGCACAGAACCTTGTGGAACTCCATAATTAACTTTAGTCTGTGAAGAAGATTCCCCATTTACATGAACAAATTGTAATCTATTAGATAAATATGATTCAAACCACCGCAGCGCAGTGCCTTTAATACCTATGGCATGCTCTAATCTCTGTAATAAAATTTTATGGTCAACAGTATCAAAAGCAGCACTGAGGTCTAACAGAACAAGCACAGAGATGAGTCCACTGTCCGAGGCCATAAGAAGATCATTTGTAACCTTCACTAATGCTGTTTCTGTACTATGATGAATTCTAAAACCTGACTGAAACTCTTCAAATAGACCATTCCTCTGCAGATGATCAGTTAGCTGTTTTACAACTACCCTTTCAAGAATTTTTGAGAGAAAAGGAAGGTTGGAGATTGGCCTATAATTAGCTAAGATAGCTGGGTCAAGTGATGGCTTTTTAAGTAATGGTTTAATTACTGCCACCTTAAAAGCCTGTGGTACATAGCCAACTAACAAAGATAGATTGATCATATTTAAGATCGAAGCATTAAATAATGGTAGGGCTTCCTTGAGCAGCCTGGTAGGAATGGGGTCTAATAAACATGTTGATGGTTTGGATGAAGTAACTAATGAAAATAACTCAGACAGAACAATCGGAGAGAAAGAGTCTAACCAAATACCGGCATCACTGAAAGCAGCCAAAGATAACGATACGTCTTTGGGATGGTTATGAGTAATTTTTTCTCTAATAGTTAAAATTTTGTTAGCAAAGAAAGTCATGAAGTCATTACTAGTTAAAGTTAATGGAATACTCAGCTCAATAGAGCTCTGACTCTTTGTCAGCCTGGCTACAGTGCTGAAAAGAAACCTGGGGTTGTTCTTATTTTCTTCAATTAGTGATGAGTAGAAAGATGTCCTAGCTTTACGGAGGGCTTTTTTATAGAGCAACAGACTCTTTTTCCAGGCTAAGTGAAGATCTTCTAAATTAGTGAGACGCCATTTCCTCTCCAACTTACGGGTTATCTGCTTTAAGCTACGAGTTTGTGAGTTATACCACGGAGTCAGACACTTCTGATTTAAAGCTCTCTTTTTCAGAGGACCTACAGCATCCAAAGTTGTCTTCAATGAGGATGTAAAACTATTGACGAGATACTCTATCTCACTTACAGAGTTTAGGTAGCTACTCTGCACTGTGTTGGTATATGGCATTAGAGAACATAAAGAAGGAATCATACCCTTAAACCTAGTTACAGCGCTTTCTGAAAGACTTCTAGTGTAATGAAACTTATTCCCCACTGCTGGGTAGTCCATCAGAGTAAATGTAAATGTTATTAAGAAATGATCAGACAGAAGGGAGTTTTCAGGGAATACTGTTAAGTCTTCTATTTCCATACCATAAGTCAGAACAAGATCTAAGATATGATTAAAGTGGTGGGTGGACTCATTTACTTTTTGAGCAAAGCCAATAGAGTCTAATAATAGATTAAATGCTGAGGCTGTCATTCTCAGCATCTGTGTGGATGTTAAAATCGCCCACTATAATTATCTTATCTGAGCTAAGCACTAAGTCAGACAAAAGGTCTGAAAATTCACAGAGAAACTCACAGTAACGACCAGGTGGACGATAGATAATAACAAATAAAACTGGTTTTTGGGACTTCCAATTTGGATGGACAAGACTAAGAGACAAGCTTTCAAATGAATTAAAGCTCTGTCTGGGTTTTTGATTAATTAATAAGCTGGAATGGAAGATTGCTGCTAATCCTCCGCCCCGGCCCGTGCTACGAGCATTCTGACAGTTAGTGTGACTCGGGGGTGTTGACTCATTTAAACTAACATATTCATCCTGCTGTAACCAGGTTTCTGTTAGGCAGAATAAATCAATATGTTGATCAATTATTATATCATTTACCAACAGGGACTTATAAGAGAGAGACCTAATGTTTAATAGACCACATTTAACTGTTTTAGTCTGTGGTGCAGTTGAAGGTGCTATATTATTTTTTCTTTTTGAATTTTTATGCTTAAATAGATTTTTGCTGGTTATTGGTAGTCTGGGAGCAGGCACCGTCTCTACGGGGATGGGGTAATGAGGGGATGGCAGGGGGAGAGAAGCTGCAGAGAGGTGTGTAAGACTACAACTCTGCTTCCTGGTCCCAACCCTGGATAGTCACGGTTTGGAGGATTTAAGAAAATTGGCCAGATTTCTAGAAATGAGAGCTGCTCCATCCAAAGTGGGATGGATGCCGTCTCTCCTAACAAGACCAGGTTTTCCCCAGAAGCTTTGCCAATTATCTATGAAGCCCACCTCATTTTTTGGACACCACTCAGACAGCCAGCAATTCAAGGAGAACATGCGGCTAAACATGTCACTCCCGGTCCGATTGGGGAGGGGCCCAGAGAAAACTACAGAGTCTGACATTGTTTTTGCAAAGTTACACACCGATTTAATGTTAATTTTAGTGACCTCCGATTGGCGTAACCGAGTGTCATTACTGCCGACGTGAATTACAATCTTACCAAATTTACGCTTAGCCTTAGCCAGCAGTTTCAAATTGCCTTCAATGTCGCCTGCTCTGGCCCCCGGAAGACAATTGACTATGGTTGCTGGTGTCGCTAACTTCACATTTCTCAAAACAGAGTCGCCAATAACCAGAGTTTGATCCTCGGCGGGTGTGTCGCCAAGTGGGGAAAAACGGTTAGAGATGTGAACGGGTTGGCGGTGTACACGGGGCTTCTGTTTAGGGCTACGCTTCCTCCTCACAGTCACCCAGTCAGCCTGCTTTCCCGGCTGCTCGGGATCTGCCAGGGGGGAACTAACGGCGGCTAAGCTACCTTGGTCTGCACCGACTACAGAGGCCTGGCTAGCTGTAGAATTTTCCACGGTGCGGAGCCGAGTCTCCAATTCGCCCAGCCTGGCCTCCAAAGCTACGAATAAGCTACACTTATTACAAGTACCGTTACTGCTAAAGGAGGCCGAGGAATAACTAAACATTTCACACCTAGAGCAGAAAAGTGCGGGAGAGACAGGAGAAGCCGCCATGCTAAATCGGCTAAGAGCTAGTAGCTACGCTAAGCTAGCGGATTCCTAAAAACACGCAAAGTGAATAATGTGTAAATAATTTAGAGGTAATTCAGCAGAAGGAGTGCTTTAGTTAAGGCACGTAAAGATTACACTGGGAAACAAATCGTAATCTAGATAACTAGATCAATCTAACTGCGCAGATTAAACAGCTAACAGATACAGAAAAACACCGCTGTGCTCCGGAACAGGAAGTGATACAATACTGCAGTGAGAGCCAACCACCAGAGGACATAATCAAAGGACATAAGTGCCCGTAGTCTAAGAATCACCCAGTTGCGCTTTCACCTGTTCCCCTCCCTGTTGTGGATGCGCAGCACTTAAAAGAACTGACTTCTCCCCTTTCCACCATGCCTGCTGGACTCTCCAATGTGTTCTGGACAGATGTGCGAGGTTGAGATGAATAAGTGCAAATTTCTTCAGTAAGTAATATACATAATGTATAATGCTACTGAAGAAATTTGGACATTATCACTTACATGTATGTTTACAAGGCTAAATACTTGAATACTTGTTCTGTGTTTACAAAGTTCAGTCTATTGTGGTTACACAAATCCGTTTTTTTTGTTGTTGTTTTTTTTAACATAGCTTAATGGTGGTGTTATTTATTTATTTTAAATTTATGGTAACACTTTATATTAACTGCACACTATAAAGCATTAGTAAAGCATTTATAAAATGTAAGTAAATGCCTAAATAACTACTTGTAAAACATTTACAAAGCATTCTTTATTAGCTACTCGCTGGTAAGAACATAAATAGATGGCTTAATAATAATAATAACAAAATATGTAATGTCTTTAGAAAACATTTATAAATGTTTAAATTCTCAACCATTCAAGAAAAGCTGATCATTAATAGTTCATCATTTACAAATGTAAAATCAGACACTATTCATTAGTGATAAAAATACTTTACAAATCATATTTTTATTGTCTTTACATTTTTTCCTCACAAATTATTAAGCATTCTTTTTTATTAGCTACTCATTGATAAGAACATAAATAGATGGCTTCATAATTAACAAAATATGTTATATATCTTTAGAAAACATTTATAAATTATTTTTAAATTCTCTACAAACCATTTAAGAATCCCACAATAACGACTTCTCTCTGCACCTATTATCTGTTCATCACATTCCTCTTCTGTTCTTTTAGCTGCTACCTGCTCTCTAATTCTTTCCTCTTCCTTTTTAGCTCTCTCAAATATTGTACCTCCGGTTAAGGAGGTCCTCATATTGAGCTTTTTCCCAGTGCCATCTGTTTTTATTATTAATATTTTACTATATTATTCATTTATTTGTTATTTGTCATTTTTATTTTATTAAATTCAATTTCTTAATTTTAACTTTTAGCATTTTATTTTTTATTTTTAACCTTTGCTGCTACTGACCGGTTGTCACCAACGAAGTTTCGTTGTCTCTCTTATCTCTTAAACTACCAGATATCATTTGGATGTGGTGGAGTTGGTCTGAAATAAAGTTTAGTGGACAAACCTGCTCTGGATCAGTGAAATTCAGGCTTGAAAAAAGCATCCAGCACGTTGACTAGTTTCTTCTCTTTAAATCCACTCGTGTCTTCTTGCTGCTCTGCGATCTGTTTGTTTCTACCAACTCAAATATCTCGGCTTCATTAGCAGCAGTTAGCCGCTGTTTCAACAACCTTCTCAGCTCTTCCACCTTTTCGCGCTAACTTCGCCTTTTCTTCTTCTTCCGGTTTACTGTCGACCTTTGTGCTTCTGGAGCTCTTCAAAAAACATATTCGAGGATCACAGAGTGAAGTTTGATCTGTTCAGAGAAGAGTTTCCAGCTTCTCCAGCTAACTAGCTTTAGCCTCGGACGACAACAGGAAACAGTTTAATGACGGCTGCAAACCAACTTATATAGGTGCATTACCGCCACCTACTGGTCTGGAGAAAATTGACATAAGCAAAGACCAAGGAAATAAGTGTGCGTGTCTGGGGAGCTTTTTTTTATTCTCCATTAATTCTGTAATTGGAAGATATTCTAATATAAACGATTAAATACATTCTGTGTTTCTGTCCTTAACAAACTCTTATGTTGTCCTTAAATAAAGCCACTAATTTTCTTCTCTCTCCCGCATCATTTAGTGTTTTGTGTTGTTCTTTTCTTCACTGTTGTCTCACACTGAAGGATGTAAAAAGCTGCACCTGTGTGTTCATTCTCTGGGTCTTTTGATCTTCTGTGAATATGAACAGTTTGTAGTGGGGCTGTTAAGCATAAGAATTTCTAAGTATGAAATTAGAAATTGATGTGTCTTAGAACCTAAATGTGATGGAAATGTTATCTTAATATCTCAATCCCTTCAATGTAAAATCAGATTTTAATCAATAATAGTAAACTGAATCAAATATGAATATAAATTTTTCACATAGTTTTATTATAACTTTTATTTTAGCTTATAACAT
Organism: Thalassophryne amazonica; assembly: GCF_902500255.1. Classification (NCBI taxonomy): domain Eukaryota; kingdom Metazoa; phylum Chordata; class Actinopteri; order Batrachoidiformes; family Batrachoididae; genus Thalassophryne; species Thalassophryne amazonica. The sequence goes on from NC_047122.1 coordinate 69,746,263, forward strand.
CACCTTATGCAGGGCCTGCGATTGCATCACAGTAGTAGGATTTTAGGGCTCGGTCACACGGCAATAGCTGAACAAAGAAAAAAGTCACAAATCATAAAGAAAAAGTGGACGAATGAGCCAGTACTTGTCCCATCACAGCCTGCGAGTGCAGAGCGCATAAAGAACAAAACTAAACCAAAATGAACAAAAGAAAAACAACGGCAACCTTGATGCTTTAAAAAAATCTAAATGAAACATTCATGAAGATGTGGCTTGACAGTGGGAATCAGAGCAAGCGCCATGCCTGTGATCATTTCTGCAGCCACCATGTGCTCTCCCACCTGTAGGTGTGAGATCTGGTTGTCTTGACAACAGGTTTTTCTTCACAATAACGTGTGTGCACACGCAGGTTGCAGCCAGAGACAGCTGGAGCATGCATAAATAGTTAAAGTAGTTGATAAAACGTTCTTACCACTATTGTTTCTGTATGAAAACGTTGTTTTTTGGCCCACACATGGACAAGTGACGTTCAGCTTGTCGGGTCTTTAGTTACTGATGTGTTCAGATATTGTCAACGTTCATGCAAGACATCAGACTTGGAAGGTAGGACAATGTTGGACGACAAACGGAATGCTGACGGCACAAACAAGGAACCGTCAAGACAGAAAGCAAAATAGACTATGGGCGAACTGAGATTGTCGTCAGGATTCGGTCACATTTTTCAACAGTTTGAAAATTCCTACGAAGCGCCAGCTACAGGAATGAAGCTGAACGATGATTAAACGATTGTCTCTGAAAGTCAACGTAAGTCCAGACTTCTTGTTTCGTTTTGGCTTTGGTGTCCTTCGTTAGTGCCGTGTGACCGGGGAATTAATGTTAATGTTGTGTGGGCCGCTGAAGAGGAGGTACTGCTGGCCCACCACCACGTGATCTTGCTGATGTCTTCAGCAAAGATCTGGCACTCACTCTCCCCCCCGCACTGTCCGTATGATTGCGCCATTGATTTGATCCCGGGCGTTGAGTACCCATCCAGCAGGCTGTACAACCTCTCACGTCCAGAGCGCGAATCAATGGAAACCTACATCCGGGACTCGTTAGCTGCCAGGTTGATCCGAAACTCCACCTCCCCGATGGGTGCTGGTTTCTTTTTTTGTGGGCAAGAAAGACGGCGGACTGCGTCCATGCATTGACTACAGAGGGCTGAACGAGATCACGGTTCGCAATCGATACCCGTTGCCCTATTGGATTCAGTGTTCACGCCCCTGCATGGAGCCAAGATTTTCACCAAACTGGATCTTACGAATGCTTATCACCTGGTTCAGATCCGGAAGGGAGATGAATGGAAGACGGCATTAACACCCCGTTAGGTCACTTTGAGTACCTGGTCATGCCGTTCGGCCTCACTAACGCCCCCGCGACTTTCCAAGCCTTGGTAAACGACGTCTTGCGGGACTTCCTGCACCGATTCGTCTTGGTATACCTGGACGATATCCTCATCTTTTCCCCGGATCCTGAGACTCATGTTAAGCATGTATGTCAGGTCCTGCAGCGGTTGTTGGAGAACCGGCTGTTTGTGAAGGGTGAGAAGTGCGAGTTCCACTGCACTTCTTTGTCCTTCCTGGGGTTCATAATCTCCTCCAACTCCGTCGCCCCTGATCCGGCCAAGGTTGCGGCGGTGAGAGATTGGCCCCAACCAATAAGCCGTAGGAAGCTGCAACAGTTCCTCGGCTTTGCATATTTCTACAGGAGGTTTATTAAGGGCTACAGTCAGGTGGTTAGTCCCCTGACAGCCCTGACCTCCTCTAAGGTCCCCTTCACCTGGTCAGATTGGTGCGAGGCCGCGTTTAGGGAGTTGAAACGCTGGTTTTCGACTGCACCAGTTCTGGTGCAGCCCGATCCTAGCCGCCAGTTTATAGTTGAAGTGGATGCCTCTGACTCAGGGATAGGAGCCGTGCTGTCCCAGAGCAGGGAGGTCCGATAAGGTCCTCCACCCCGTGCCTATTTCTCCCGCAGGTTGACCCCCGGCAGAAAGGAACTATGACGTCGGCAATCGGAGCTCCTAGCGGTGAAGGAGGCTCTTGAGGAGTGGAGACACCTGTTGGAGGGAGCTGCGGTACTTTTACGGTTTTCACGGACCATCGGAACCTGGAGTACATCCTGGACCGCCCAAGCATCTGAACCCCAGGCAAGCCCACTGGTCATTGTTCTTTGGGCGTTTTGACTTCCAGATCACCTACCGCCCCGGGACAAGAATCAATGAGGTGATGCCTTGTCCGGGCCGCAGTGAAGCTGCAACTTCCTGCTTCACTGCGGATTCATCCAGTATTCCACGTATCCCGCATCAAGCCCTACCATACCCCACCACTCTGCACCCCCGGACCGGCGCCGCCTCCTGCCTGGATCATCGATGGAGAGCCTGCATGGACGGTACACAGGCTCTTGGATGTTCGTCGAGAGGGCCGGGATTTCCAGTATCTGGTGGACTGGGGGGTTATGGACCCGAAGAGTGCTCCTGGGTGAAGAGGAGCTTCATCCTGGACCAGCCCTCCTGGCCGACTTCTACGCCCGTCATCCGGACAAGCCTGGTCGGGTGCCAGGAGACGCCCGTTGAGGGGGGGGGGTCCTGTTGTGTGGGCCGCTGAAGAGGAGGTACTGCTGGCCCACCACCAGAGGGCACCCTGCCTGAAGTGCGGGCTTCAGGCACAAGAGGGCGCAGCCGCCTCACAGGAGCAGCCGGGAGTGACAGCTGTCACTCATCACCACCACTTCACCACCCACAATGAAAACTGGGCAGCAACTCCACCTCCCTGCCGAGATATCGTCTACCCATCAGGTAAACACTCAGCCTTTGAACACGAATTGTTCATCTAAACGTAAGACAGTCGTAACGTCTTTACTTCTGTGTTTAACTACGTTAAATTCTGAGTTTGCAGACGTACCTTTGTACACGAGAGTTTGTAGGTGTTTTGGGGAGTTGGCGTTCTCCGCTCCTCATCCCAGACTCCGCTAGTGTGACATTTGGATTCTGCACGAACTCTTGGGATAAACTGTGATTAGGCGGTGGAGGTATTCCACCAGAAGAGAACGGTGCTGTGCTGTTTGCTGGGTGTCACGCACCCACCATCATCTGTCTGTGCTTCCTGCAAGCAGTACCAAGTCTGACAGCTGAAGACGGTAGCCACCTGGGGACTCAGGACTTGGCGGCTCCGGTGTGCTTCAGATCCGCTGGCAGTGGAAATCGTGTGGGATCCGGCTCTTCTCTGGGACAGACAGTCTTCTATCCTCGAGCCTGCCGCAACGTCACCTTTGTATATCTGGCTGTATTCCAAAAATCTGCAATTGTCTGTATTTCGTTGTGCAAATTTAACAACATTAAAGTGTTATACTTTTGGCTCATCCATTGTCCGTTAATTTACGCCCCCTGTTGTGGGTCCGTGTCACTACACTTTCCCAACAGTTAACATTCATTTAAATGTATGTAAACAGGAATCATTATTTTTATCTTGTCTTTCTTTCCCCCAAACAAACCACAAGCGGTTGTGTAGGCATATCTTATTTTTCACATGGGGTTGTGCTGATTTTTCCTCTCTTGGTTTAAATTTCAATTTATTTTCATTTATATATAGCGCCAAATCACAACAAGTTGTTTCAAGGCACTTCACACAAGTACTTGAGAGGTTTGGACTTGAGAGACCATTGCTTTGCTTTTAATTCAGCATATTTTGGGGCTATGTGATCTTTATCAATAGATTTAACAACATTTGACTAAAATGTTAACAGTTGTTACCATTTGAATGTGTTTCAGTGACTTTTCTCACCCATCCAGATAACAGTGTTCTGTAGAAATTGTGATGGATGGAAAAAGACGAGACAATTTCCCACGTCAACAACACAACGGTGTATCGTTTATTTTGTCTCGCAGGTTCAAAAACTCACTGACTTCAAAACCAGCTCGGACCCGTGGCCCATCTACAACACAGCAGTCCTGATGTGAAAACATCAAAGAGAAGGCGTCTCTGTAGCTCTAAATGAGACACACATTAATGTGTGCGCACCGCACACACCTCAGCCCATCTTCAAATGCACACCGCAGAACACACTAACCACAAATGACAACTCGTGAATTATGTCCACAATGTCTATAACGTTGAATTATCTCTGCCACATACGTACCCCTGGAATTCACCATAAATAAAATAACAAATTTCATCAAGGGGGCGGGCAAATAACCCGACCACATCAACTCATTGTAAGCACTGTAGCGTAAGGCCCCTCTGGTAAGGAAACCCTAGGCCTTCCCCGTGGAGGAGGATGGGCAAGCCTTGTGGGTCTGTCCAGATCCAGGTGCCCTGAAACATGTTCAGCATTACCGCCTATGTCGACTACAAAGTTTTTTGTTTTCTTTTTTGCTGTCTCTATTAAATTTTCATTATTATGTTTGTCCACTTCAGTTTCATTCTGGAAACAGCGCTCATCGTATTGGGAAATCTTAACATGAAATTCTATGCTTTTCTCCTGTTTTGTAAGGACATTTTTCTGGCTACTCCACCTCGGCTACACGGGCTGTGGTCACTGCCAAGATGAAGCACAAAATGCAGAGATCATTTTCTGATCATCAGAGTTTGTGTAACACCTGAGTTTTGTCATGGTTTCTGTCATCTGGATGTAAACAGGATAAAAGAAAGCTGAAGTTGTTTATGTGAAATTTCCCCACAAAAATGGGTTTGATTCCCACCACGTCTCACTGTAAAACATCGCGAGATGATGCCACTCATATAGCAACGCTGTGAGAGCAGTATAGCAATAATTTATTATATGGAAATAACGGAATCTGAATTTTGATTTTGACTGAAATCAGTCATATGACTGAAGACTAGCACCCATGTTATAATGTAAATAAACTAATGTTACCTAATTTTGTTCCATGTCTGATTGATTGATATTATTTTGGCAATAAAAGTTCATGTACATAAAATACATAAAACAGTGTGGTCCTCAGGATAAAGAGAGATAGAGAAAACCAACGGTGGCATTTCTTTCATCAGCCATCCTGCCACCACAGAGTTAAATGGTTGCGCAAGATGAATACACGGGCAGTATGTGGAATCAATGTATCTTCTACTCCATACATAATGCCTGTGACACATTATTGACAGTTACAGACTTTGATTTGTAGTTATAATAAAGAAACCACAACCATAAAAGCACACTTCATATTAGTATTTTTTAAAAGTGTAACTTTTTAGTCACATTCTGCCAGACAGAATACACACTACATATCTTTGTATGAATTGACATATACAAGACCTCTCCAGGAACACCCTATTGTGGTGGAGAGGTCTGTGTGTCCCTATGAACCTGAGAGCTGTGTTGTGTGGAGCTTTCCTGCTCCTGGTAGGGTCTCTATGGAAAACTGGTCTCAGGTGAGGGGCCAGACCACGAATGGTTCACAATGGCACCATGACAAAACGAGGAATAGGAAATGTGACCCAGCCTGGAGGAAGCTCAGGACCCCAGTCTGGGGCCAGGCATAATTGGAGGACCCGTCAGCGAGCGCCTGGTGGCTGAGCTTGCCACGGAGCCCATTTAGGCAGAGCCCGAAAATGCAAACATGAACCTTCCATCTCCACTCAGTGGACTCACCACCCATAGGGGAAGCACTGGTGTTGGGTGCACTGTCCTATGGGTGGCAGTGAAAGTCGAGGGCCTGGACGGACCAGACCTGTTGTGTGGGCCGCCAGAAGAGGAGGTACTGCTGGCCCACCACCAGAGGGCGCCCTGTCTGGAGTGCGGGCTCCAGGCACCAGAGGGCGCAGCCGCCTCACAGGAGCAGCCAGGGTGACAGCTGTCACGCATCACCTGCAACAGCTGTTACCAATCATCTGATCGGCAGGAGTATATCAGCAGGACAACGTCTCCACCTCTTTGCCGAGATATCGTTTCTACCGAGAAGGTAACGTGCTCAGCTGACTGTTTAACAGTGATCTTTGTGACTTTTGTGCATTGCTCTGAGAGTATTTTCCAACGAGAGGTGGCGGTAACTTACCTGCCGTTCGGATTCCTGGGTGCAAACGCGCCCTCCTTTAATTGTCCTTTGTTCCTCGCCAGCAGTACCAGGTCCGACACGCGGAGGCAGTGGCCACCTGGGAGTTTGGGACTTGGCGGCTCCAGTATTCCCGGGGTCTGGTGGCGGAGGAAACCGTGTGGTTCCGGTTCTACTTTGGAGAGGCGTCTCCTATCTTCGAGCCTGCCCACACGACACCTGTGTGAATTTGACTTTGTCCATTATTGAATCAGTTGTACTTGTGCATATTCACAACAGTAAAGTGTGTTATTTGACCTATTCCATTGTCCGTTCATTTGCGCCCCCTGTTGTGGGTCCGTGTTCCTACACTTTCCCAACAAGACCGGGGCATTAGAGGCTAGCTCTGGAAGTGTGGAATGTCACCTCGCTGTGGGGGAAGGATCATTACCAGTTCGATCTGGTGGGCCTTGCCTCCATGCATAGCCTCTGCGCTGGAACCACTCTCCTTGATATGGGTTGGACCTTATTCTTCCCTGGAGTTGCCCAGGGTGTGACACGCCAGGCAGGTGTCGGCAGGATGCTCATGAGTTCTTGGCTGAGCGCTGCTACGTTGGACTTTACCCTGGTAGATCAAAGGGTCACCTCCCCGCACCTTCGGGTTGTGTGTGTGTGTGTGTGTGGGGGGGGGGGGGGGGGGTACTCTGACTGTTGTTTGTGTGTATCCACCAAACAGCAACTCTCAAATGACAAAACAAAGATTGTTCAACATCATGGTTTAGGGGACGGATACAAAAAGCTATCTCAGAGAAATCAGCTGTCAGTTTCCACTATGAGGAACATAGTGAGGAAATGGAAGACCACAGCCACAGTACTAGTTAAGGCCTGAAGTGGCAGGCCAAGAAAAATCTCAGATAAGCTGAAGTGAAAGATGGTGAGAACAGTCATAGTCAACCCACAGACATGCACCAAAAACCCACAACATGATCTTGCTGCAGATAGTGTCTCTGTGAATCGTTCAACTATACAGCGCACTTTGCACAAGGAGATGCTATATAATGCTGTAATGTAGAGTAACCCTTTTCTGCGTACGCACCACAAACAGTCGCTTGAGGTATGCTAAAGCACATTTGGACAAGCCAGCTTCATTTTCCCTTCCTCCAGCAACTGGTGATCTTTTATTGCTTCTTTTTGGGCTTGTTCTTTTATTCTTTGTATTTCTTCTGCTGTCAGATATTTTGTGATTTGAGAGGCAAACGGCTATAGTTTTTCAGTTGTGGTGGCTTCTTTCTTTTCTGTTGGGAAATCCGCTTCGTTTATTCTCTCTTCAAATACTGCCTTTGTCCTCCTGCCCCACTTCTCATGCCTTGAGTAATTGAAGCAATGAAAGCTCTTTTTCTTCTCCTCAGTGGTCCAATTTACAGTGGTGTAGTTTTGTTTGTTTCTCTTGGTCCATTGATGCTGTTGTTGCTGGAGTCCAGGATAAGAACTATGCTGATCTGGTGGATTATCCACCTGTGTATTTCCACAGGGAGAGAGAGAGAGAGAGAGAGACAGGGAGAGAGAGAGAGAGAGAGAGAGGAGAGAGAGAGATAGTTAGATAGATATTTTATTGATCCCAGAGGGAAATTCAAGGCATCCAGCAGCTTACACATTAGACAAGACACACACATTGCACCAGACACACAAAATAGGGTTAAGTAAATAAAAGAAAAATAGACTAATCAATAAAAGCTACTAACTAAAAATAAAAATAAATTTGTGTGCAAGTACAGCATCCAGTCTCAGAGAATATGACGGAGGAGTAAATGTAGTGTGCAGTAGTGAGGAGGTAGCACAGATGTAAACAGTACACAATGTGAACAGTGTAGGTTGTGCAAAGAAGTAAGCAGTGTAAACAGTGTTGGTAGTGCAAAAGAAAGCAATAAAAGGTCAAAGATGTCACAGGATTATTTCTTACTGAGATGGGAAGAGTTGAACAGTCTGATGGCCTGAGGGACAAAAGACTTCCTGAATCGTCCGTGTGCAGGACTGGGACAGCAGTCTGCCACTGAATGAGCTCCTCTGCCTGATGATGGCGCTGTGCAGAGGGTGCTCAACATTGTCCATGGCCAGCAGTTTACTGAGGGTCCTTCTCTCTGCCACTGATGTTAGTGTCTCCAGCTCTGTTCCCACACTAAACCAGCTTTCCTCACCAGCCTGTCCAGTCGCCCGGCATCCCTCCTCTTCATGCTGCTCCCCCAGCAGACCACCACAGAGAAGAGGACACTGGCTACCACAGACTGGTAGAAATTCGCAGGAGTTTATGGCAGATCCTGAAGGACCCTAACCTCCTCAGGAAGTACAGTCTGCTCTGTCCCTTCCTGTAGAGGGTGTCAGTATTGGCTGACCAATCCAACCTATCGTCCATAAGTGTCCCCAGGTATTTGTAAGTCTGGACCACCTCCACATCGACCCCTTCAATGGAGACTGGCTGCAGAGTGGGCCCGGACCTTCTGAAGTCCACTACCATCTCCTTTGTTTTGGCAATGTTCAGCTGCAGGTGGTTTGATTTGCACCATTCCACAAAGTCCTGTATCAGGTCCCTGTACTCTCTTTCCTGTCCCTCTCGCACACATCCCACAATAGCAGTGTCGTCTGAAAACTTCTGCATGTGGCACGACTCCGAGTTGTAATTGAAGTCTGATGTGTACAGAGTGAACAGAACTGGAGAGACAGCACGGTTCCTTGTGGTGCTCCAGTGCTGCTGATCACTGTGTCCGAGGTGCAGTTACTGAGTCTGACGTATTGTGGTCTTCCAGTTAGATAATCAGTGATCCAGGTGACCAGATGAGTGTCCACCTCCATCTCCATGAGCTTGTCTCTCAGTAGCAGGGGCTGGATGGTGTGAAGGCACTGGAGAAGTCAAAAAACATGACCCTCACAGCGCTGTTACCCCTGTCCAGATGAGAGTGGGCCCTGTGAAGGAGGTAGAGGATGGCGTCCTCCACTCCCACCTTCTCCCTGTATGCAAACTGCAGTGGGTCCTCAGCATGTCTGACCTGAGGTCTGAGGACGCTCAGCAGCAGTCGCTCCATGGTCTTCATCACGTGGGATGTCAAAGTGACTGGCCTGTAGTCATTCAGCTCCTTCGGGTGTGCCTTCTTAGGGACTGGAATGACACAGGATGTCTTCCACGTGACTGGGGCCTTTCCGAGACGCAGGCTCAGGTTGAAAACATGCTGGAGGGGCTCCCCCAGTTGGTTGGCGCAGGCCTTAAGCATTCTGGGACACACTTTATCCGGGCCTGCTGCCTTCCTGGGGTGGAGTCTCCTTAGCTCTCTCCTGACCTGCTCTGCCGTGAAGGAGGGGACGGTGAGAGTGGGTGCTTGTTCCGCTGACTGTGACGATGATGATGATGATGGTGGTGAGGATGGTGAGGGTGAGGACGAGGGCTGATCTACTGTGGGTTTTGGTGCTGACGGTGATGATGATGGTGAGGGTGAGGGCTGATCTGCTGGGGGTTTTGATGGTGATGAAGTGATAACTGCTGCGGGAGGAGTTGATGGGGGGTTTGCAGAGGTAGAACAATCAAACCTGTTAAAAAAGTCGTTAAACTGGTTTGCTCTGTCCACACCCCCATCTACTGGGCTGCGGCTGCTGTTTTGCAGCCTGTGATGGTTTTCATTGCATCCCAGACCTCCTTCATGTTGTTGTCTTGCAGCTTTCTCTCCACCTTCTTCCTGTAGGACTCCTTGGCCTCTTTAAGGCGAGCCTTTAGTTCCCGCTGTACACGCCTAAGCTCTGTCCCATCTCCGTCTTTGAACGCCCTCTTCTTTTGGTTTAGAAGATTAATATCATGTATGATTTATCCTATGTGGCTTCAGAGTGCCCTTCTGTTTCTGTCTTTTACTCAGATCAAAACAGCTAAATGGTTTTCTGCTTGCTTGTCTCTCATTTTGTTGCTCTGAGTTGTTCATGTCCAGATGCTTTGCCTGCTGCCTCCTCCAGGTTGAACAGCTGGAGGAGGCAGATCTCACCAAGTTTGGTTTCTTTGCTTTGTGGTGTTTTTACCTGGGGTTTGTTTTCATTGAAACATTGTCATACTGGGATCTCTAGAATGCAGTGAGCCCCAGACCTGGGGTCTATAGTTGGACCCTAGGCTCTATAGTTACCCTAACCATAGCTGGCACTGTATCCAAGGGCTCTCTTCAAGATGGTGATCGTTCCCTTAATTGCAGACAACTGCACCTCATGTGCCCTTGGGTGACCGGAGACTGCCTCAGTGTATTTCTTCAGGTTCTTCTTCACCAAGCTTGTTGCTCCACCACAACTGGGATGATATCAGTGTCTTTCAATGGCCATGTTGTTTGTAGGTCATTTTTCAGGTCTTGGTATTTCGTGATCGTTCCCCTTTCAACTCGATTCAGGCCATAGTCACTGGGGACTGTCACATCGATGATTTTGGCTGTTTTTTTCTTGCTTGTTCCAGATGACAATATCAGGTTTGATTGGACCTCCTTCGATATGTCTTCCTGCTGGGATCTCTTTGTCGTAGAAGACAGCTACTTTTCCGTTGGATGAGACTGGTGTTGGCTCATGCTCCCAGACGTTTTCCTCTACTTCCATCTCCAGTTCCTTGCATACTTTCCAGTGGAGATATTGACAGATGTTGTTTCTAGATGTATAATGTCCGTCTGCCATGAGGATCTGGCATGCTGATGTTAGATGGTTTACACTCTCAACAGCTGTATGACAGAATTTGCACTGGCTCTAAGGGCTGCCATTTTTTTTTTTTTTTTGAAGCCATTTGTTAGAAGTCCCTAATCTTGTGTTCCAATTAGAATTCTTTCTCCATCAAAATGAAGTTATCCAATTTTCAGCCACTGCATTGATCCAACTTTGTCAAGTATTCCTTTTCGAGTTCTTCTTGGAACCATCCAGCCCTTTTGTGCTGTTTCCATCTGTCCACTCAAAGTTTTCGTTCTCTTTTGCTGTATTGTTCTCTGGTCTGTCTTGTGAGTTTTGTTGCAGTGTCAGATTGTTGCTTTCTCTCTCTTTAGAGTTCTTCCCCAAAGTTTTTTTGAAAGTTTGGTGATTGAGGTCTGTTCAGATAAGGTCTTCTCGTGGTGTTGGGCAACCTTTTTCACAATTTCTTCTTCAGAGCGCACACTGCACCGCCAAACCTCACCAAACCGAGCAGTTCTTGTCCGTTTTTTGAAGTTTCAGGAGAAGGAATTTGTGTATTGTGAAGCAAGGAAGCGAGAAATCATGCACGGCGACAGCAAGCTGTCTTTCTTCCAGGATCTGTCTGCAGAAACGCTCCGCATTCGGCGAGAATTTACCCCAGTTGTGAAGCAGTTCGTGGCCCTGGGAAATTTCCGATTTTCAACACAATCCTTGTAAACTAAGAGTGCTGCACAACGGAAAAATTCACCTATTTTCAACGCCGCAAGAAGCCGAGAGGTTTCACCAAGACATAACACGGTCTACATAAAGGCTACAGACGTGATGCTCAGTTCCTGAGTTACGAGACATTGAACGCACCAAGAAGAAATAACAGCTGATTCAGGTATCAGAAATGATATACAGAGACTAATAAACACTGCTTCTTTGTGTTAGTGTTGCTAAATGTTATACTGAAAAGATAAGAAATGGTTCAAACTTTCAGACGGGGTCAGAATTACAAATAAGGGAACATGGGAAAGACAAAAGGGAAAAAGAGAGGAAAAAGAAAAAAAGGGAAAAAAAATAATATATTCTATTTCTGTGGTGCAACACATAAGCCAATTTACTTCTAGTATAGCAATGTTTAATATAATCCTTTTTTTGGCTTTAATTGAGAGAAAAGGGGTTAATGTTGAGAGAAAAACATGATGGTTGTGTGGACTTATGCTGTTCTGTCCAGAGACAAGGGCACGTGGACTAGCTGCTCCTCAGTAAGAGTGGATCAGCATCCTCCATAGTTGGTTTACAATAGGGGATGTGGGAAAGCATTTCAGTGGAAATGCCAGGGATGGGACTAGGTTTTTTCTTGTTCTGGTTCTCATTGTTCTTGTGGTTTTTCTTTTCCCCTCTAGTGTGTGTTATATTTTTGTGTATGGTTTTGGCAGAATCAATAACATTTATAACTTCATTAGGATATCAGAAGATGTTACTAAGGGCAATAAATTGTCTGTGAATAATCCGAAATTAAGATCACCAGCTGGAACGTTAGGGGCTTAGAAAACTGACTAAATGAAGCAAGTTATTAATAGGTTGAAACATCTTAGGTCTAAAATTGTTTTCCTACAGGAAACTCATATGACGGCCCAGACATACCTAAAAAAAAAAGATGGCCAGGCCAAGTGATTTATTCTTCTTATAATAATTATGCTCGAGGTGTTGCTATCCTTGTACACAAGTCAGTTCCATTCCAAATTACTCAGACTATTCAAGATCCAAGGGTAGATATGTGATTGTACAAGGAAACATTATGTCACGTAAGGTCAACCTAATTATTTATGGGCCTAATGAGGACATGCCTTCATTTTTGAAAAATTACGTTGACTGTGTCCACCTTAGAAGGTCTCTATATTTTGGGGGTGACTTTAATTGCACATTAGATCCAGCATTGGATCGACTTACTGGAACTGATACATCGCACGTACAGACAAGGAGAAAGTTGACTGAAATCATAAAAGATCTAAGACTAGTCGATATATGGAGGGAAAGAAATCCAAACAAAAAGAATTTTCCTGTCACTCGTCTACGTATAAAACATATTCACATATTTATTTCCTAATATCTGTTGAACTGCTTATTAATGTCACAAAGTGCTGTTATGACAGCATAGTGATTAGTGACCATGCACCTGCCTCAATGGGAATATGCTTAGGCATATCTGCTCAACATCAGAGGTGGAGGTTCCAGATATATTGCTACAAGATCCACCCTTTATTAAATTCATAGGAACCTGCATAGATAATTACTTCCTACTAAATACGGATGAAACAACTGCAGTGTAAGGTGGGAAGCTTTCAAAGCATACATAAGGGGAGAAATTATTAAATATACAAGCTCAAAGACTAAACAGCACAAAAAGGAAATACAGACATTGGAAAGACAGATTAAAACACTAGAATTAGATCTTTATGAGAATAATGATGAGGATAAACAGCAACAATTAACAGTAATGAGAGCGCAATACAATAAACTAACAACTGACAAAATTGCTAAAAACCTTTTATGGACCAAGCAAACATACTATGATCAGGGTGAAAAACCAAGCAAATACTGGCTTGGCGGATCAAGAAAATGCAAGCCGAAAGGACAATTAACAGTATAAAGCTGTCAGGCGACTTAACAACAGACCAACTGAAATTAATACTACCTTTAGAAACTTTTATGAACTATTATACAAATCTGAATATTCTGGAGCTACACAACAACAAGCATTTCTCGATCAGCTACAGTTCCAGAAATTATCTGACGATGAAAAGGAAGCACTGGACAGGGCACTGACAGTTGAGGATCTTTATGATGCCATGACCAGTATGAACAGCGGTAAAGCACCTGTCCCGACGAGATACCCGTAGAATTTTATAAGAAGTTTAAACAGAAACTTGCGAAACCTTTATTGGATATGTTTAACGAATCATATAAAACAGGAACTCTTCCACCTCATTACGATTAGCTATGATAACTGTGATATTAAAACCTGATAAATCACCTACCAGTTGCTCATCTTTCAGGCCTATTAGTTTAATGGGATGTGACACAAAAATTTGTGCAAAGCTCTCTCTAAAAGGTTAGAACGGTATCTTCTCAATTGGTCAGTAATGATCAGAACGGTTTTGTATTACAACGACAAGCCTTCCATAACATCAGGAGAGTGTTGAATGTGCTGTTGAGAAAAATAATGCCAAAGATAGCAATGCTATCAGTTGATGCTAGTCAAGCATTTGATAGAATAGAGTGGAAATACCTTTTTGATCTGCTACCTAGATATGGTTTAGGAGAAATTACTGTACACAAATCCAATAGCAGAAATACTGACTAATAATACAATTTCTAAACCCTTTAGTTTACAATGCTCAACCGGCAAGGGTCCCTTTGTCCCCTTGCTTTTCACTTTAGCAATGAACCTCCGCGATCGCAGTTAGGACATGTAGGAATATAGAAGGCATCAAATATGGGACATAGAGCATCATATACCATTATATGCAGACAATATCAATTTTTTCTTAACGAACCTGAGGCAGTATTCCAAATTTGGTTAAATTACTTGAAAGCTTTGGCAAATTTTCTGGATACAGAATAAATAAATCTAAGTCACTACTGTTATTTCTAAATGAAAAGGAACGACGTAATCCCAAAATAAATACACCATTTGAAGCCACACAAGATGGGTTTAAATATCTTGGCATTAAGATTGCCCCGAAACTTGGCAACATTGTCCCTTTGAACTATAATGCTCTGGTAGACGAAGTGACAGAAAAATCGGACCGGTGGTCTAAATTGCCAATATCAATGATTGGTCGTATAAACCTTATTAAAATGTCTATTATACCAAATTCATATATCTTTTCCAAGCACTCCCACTCCCATTGCCTAGTAACTTCCATAAAAAATGGATACTATATTTAGCCAATTTATCTGGAGCAATAGAAAAGATACTCCGGCTCAAGTTATTATTTTTACCCTATGAAAGGGGAGGACTCTGGGTCCCAAACCTGAAATGGTATTATTGGGCCACCCAATTAAGTTCTGCAGTATACTATTTTTCATCCACGCCACCCGTTTGGGTAAATATTGAACAAAAATCAGTGTCAGATTTGCCCATAAAGCAATATTTATATTCTTCACATCAAGAAGCTGAAAAAACAGACAAGAAACCCTTTTGTTAAAAATACAATATCACTATGATACGCGGCACATAACTTTGTTGATGAAACAATAACTTTGTCACAATTTACTCCTATCTGGGGCAACAGACTATTTAAACCTGGTACATTGGATGGGGATTCAAATTATGGGCAGAAAGGAACTGGATGGTCTCAGACCTTTATTCTCAAGGTACCCTTCTCAGATTTGATCAACTTTGTCATAAGTACGCATTCCTCAAAAACATTTTTTCAAATATTTGCAATTAAGAAGTTTTATTGCATCAAAACATAAGACATTCATGACCACACCCCCACTATCGATTATTGAAGAAACAGTGATTAATAATCTGAATGGGAAAAAACATATCTAGATTCTATAACCTTTTAGCGGAGCACTCAACAGAATCAGCATTAGATAAATTAAACGCTTGGAAAGTAGACTTACAAGAAGATATGAAGAAGATTGGGTTAGGTGAAGATTGGAGAAAAGCATGTTTAAAAATCACAAAAGAATTCAATCACACAAAATTAAAATTGATTCAGTATAAGTGGTTAATGAGAGTTTATATAATGCCTGCAAAACTTCACATATGTTCCCAAACATTCCTGATGTTTGTGTTAAATGTCTAACCGAAAGGGAACTCTGTTTCATTGCCTATGGGCATGCTCTAAGATTTTGGTGTTTTGGGACAATGTAGTTAAATGTTCATCACGGATGGTTAAGTGTAACTACCCCTGACGTCAACAATTTGTGTACTTGGAATATTCCCCAAGAAATTCATCAAAACAAAAAAGCAATCAAGATGATTGAGTTCGGACTTCTCCATGCAAGAGTAATTGCACTATATTGGAAAAGTAGAACCACCATCAATGGCAATGTGAAAAAGGAGTTGATGACTTGTCTTGGACTGGAGAGATTGACATACATTGTTAAATGTAAACGGGAAGAGTTTGAACGGAAACATTGAACAATAGGTTATAAAATGATCCTGCCTTTGATATTTTGATTTAATTTTATTTTACTTAGTTTTTATTTTATTTTTGCTTCATTTTGTCTTATTCTTGTATTTATTTTTATTTTTGATGTCTGTTTTTATTATTTTTCTCTACCTGTGTGAATGAATGACTGTTTCGAGGGGATAAAATGAAAATGTTTGTGCATTCGACATAATGTTCCATATGCAATTGAAACTTCAATAAAAATATTGTTAAAAAAACATTGGCATAGGGGCCGTCCTGTCCCAAATTTGTCCCACTGATGGTAAGCTACACCCTTGTGCCTTTTAATCCAAGACATTATCACCCACAGAACATAATGATGACATTGACTACCACAAACTGTTGGCGGTCAAAGTGGCCTTGGAGAAGTGGCACCACTGGTTGGAGGGGACACAGATGCTGTTTCTGGCATGGACGGATCATAAAAATTTAGATTCTCCGTACGACAATGCCAGATTTAACTCTGCTTTGTCTTATGGTCCTGGGTCTAAAAAATGTTGTCCAATGTTAGGTTTTGGTGGCTACAGATACTCATCGACATTTGTGACCAGGTGTGCACGATCCACAAATCCTCCACCCAGACTCCCCAAGAGAAACTACTTCTCTTATAGATTCCCAAACGGCCATGGTCCCACTTATCTGGATCTTGTGACTGGTCTTCCTGTTTCCAAGGGCAATACGGCAGTGCTTACTTTAGTAGATAGGCTTTCTAAAATGGTCCATTATATTCCTCTGCCTAAGCTCCCCTTGCCCAAGGGAACAGCCGAGGTCATGTTGAGTAATGTTTTCAAATTACATGGCTACCAACAGTCACACCGGCTACCATCCACAGTCTAATGGACAGGTGGAATGTCTTAACCAGGAAATGGAGAAGGGGCTTCATATATACACCCAGCCTCATGATCCTCTCAGTTAAGTTGGCTAGAACTAGCACACAACAGTCTGCCATCTGCTTTCACCAGGCTCTCGCTCTTCAACATTGTTTATGGATTTCAACCTCCTCTGTTTGCTTCCGCAGACTACCTCCCTAGTGCCATCCACGCTAGCACTAATACGGAGATTTAAGAGAACCTGGGAGCAGGCCATCAAGCTCTTCTCTGCTCATCTGCCACCTATAATAAATAGTACAGCAGATAACTGTAAGAGTCATTAAAATCCGGTTACAAGCACCAAAATTTGACTGTGTATACCTTTTGGTACATATTGTAGAAAAATAACTAGCCATTTGAATTTTCAATAGGGGTCTAGTAGGGGTCAATTGAAGAATTGCACAGGTTCAAAATTTAAAAGAAATGTTCCAATCATATTGAAAGTGATACCACATTATGTATCTGATGACAATGACTCCAAAAAAGTATAGTTTGGACTATCTATACTGAATGTTCTGGAGTTATGGGGTAAAAACAGAAAGCATGGCGACAAAGGTCAGTTTCAGTTTATACAGGGGTCAAAAGTTAAAGTTGCTCCAGTTTTGTAAAACGTGGTGCAAATTACTGGTTGAACTAATAGGATTAACAAATGGAATAGTTTGTTTTCCTTTTTAAAATCTTACAAACTCAACCAATAATTTGCATCATGCTTTAACATAATTGGAGCAACTTTAACTTTTGACCCCTGTACAAACTGAAAGTGACCTTTGTCGCCATGCTTGCAGTTTTTACTCCAGAACTCCAGAACATTCAGTCAGATAATCCAAACTATACCTTTTTGGAATCTTTGTGATCAGACACATAATGTGGTATAGGTTTCATATGATTGGAACTTTTTTTTTTTTACCCCTATGCAGTTATTCAATTGACCCCTAACTGACCTCTATTGAAAATTCAAATGGCTAACGTTATTTTTCTGAAATAGTACCAAAAGGTATACACAGTCCAACTTTGGTGCTTGGAACCAGATTTGAAGGATTCCTCTGCAAATATTATGTTATCTGCTGCACTATAAAGCAGCAGCAGGCCACAGGAAGTTGTCCGCTCCTGCCTTCACCCCTGGACAGAGGTGGTGTGAGTCTCGACGTGGGACCTGCCACTTCGGGGGTACTCCAAGCTTGTGCCCAGGTTCGTCGGACCCTTCGCCAAGTGCTCACATGGTTGCGGTGCACTTCAAACTCCTGAGGGCTCGCCTGTCATTTCACAGCCACGTCAAACCTGTGAGGTCCAGCCCTTTGGCCAGGCCACCTCCGCTCGCCTGGTTTGTCGATGGTGGCCCTGCTTTCTCCATCCATTGGCTCCTGTCTTCTCAGTGCTGGGGTCGGGGGTTTCAATATCTTGTGGACTGGGAGGGATACGGCCCTGGATCCCGTCCTGCTTCGTCCTGGACCTAGGTCTCAACTGGAACTTTTATACTGTGCACCCTAATGCTCCTGGGCTGTCTGGGCAGTGGCGTCATTCTGCATACACTCATCACGCACTGTGCGTAGGGCACCAATTGCCTGTGGGGGCACCAAAAAAAAAAAAAAAATCAAGCTCTTGGATCAGCATAATCAGAGAAGTGGATAAAAACACACCTGTCTCCGTTCTCTCCTGTGAATGAAACAGAGAAGCAGCAGAAGGATTTTTTTTTAATCTTGACTCAATCTGTCAGTGTGATTTGGGTAAACACATTTTAAAGTGCGCCTGTTTAACTTTAATTCTTCAAAAGTGATGATCTCTGCACCTCTTCTACTTCTGACTTATTTCCCTTTCTCTCTCTTTCTCTCTTGTTGCCCAAAGAGATTTTCATGTTTTCCCCTTTAATCTAAATAATAAATAAGATCGGATTGCATTTTCCCCCCTCATCAAACATTTTGGAGGTGATGTCATTGCGCTATGTTTGGAGGGCGCACAGAGAACTGCAGCAGCCAGGTGGTAACCAGTGGCTGAGGATCAGTACAGCAGTTCACCAGCCAGTCACAGCTGTTCTCATTATCCTCCCCCCTCCCTCCCATGCTCTCCTTTCTTACCACATGCTGCCTTGCGTTGCGCTGAGTCTACATCCATCTCCAGTTTGCAGTTTCCTCCATGAGCCAGTGCAGAGCGTTCATCTCCAAAAGCGCCTGACCCTGCCCCGCGGGGACTGAATCTGACTCCTGCTCCTGTCTGCGCGAGGACAGACCCGCAACCCAGACCTTTTCCTCATAGGAATTCATTTAAGAGACTTTATGCACTGGATTACGTATCGCTCCACATGGCCAGGTATCCTGCTGGGGGCCAACAAGGTGGCCTGGAGTCTCTTAAGCGTAGTTGGGTGTTCTTTAACTACGGCACTATTGGCCTTGTAAATGTAATTTCCACCACACCACCATTGCCTTACAATATAAAGCGCCTTGGGGCAACTGTTTGTTGTGATTTGGCGCTATATACATGTGCTCTGATGTCACTGTTTATCTCCATAGAAACTACCCAAACAATCTTTCATAAAACTGTTTAAAGGGACATTACAGTGTTGTGGTGGAAATTACGGCAATAGTGTGGGACAACTACATTTTGTTTAAAAAAAATCACAACAGTTGTATTACACTGAATACCCCAATTATGTTTTGATTATTTACTGATATTTTATTCAGAGATATTTTAAAACATTAGAAAAACGTTTCTTTACCATTCATTTTTATCATTGAAGATCAAAAGTCTGGGTGTGGGACAAGCACAAAACGGCAATATTTGCATATAATGATGCTGAAAAAAGGTGAAAAAATCATCATAGACTACTAGAACAAATTTCTTAACACACTTTCATTGTAAAGATAACTATAAAAGTGTGAAATTTCCCATTTTTTCTGTTTTTCATACAATATGATCAATCAATAAATCAATTTTTTTATATAGCGCCAAATCACAACAAACAGTTGCCCCAAGGCGCTTTATATTGTAAGGCAAGGCCATACAATAATTATGTAAAACCCCAACGGTCAAAACGACCCCCTGTGAGCAAGCACTTGGCTACAGTGGGAAGGAAAAACTCCCTTTTAACAGGAGGAAACCTCCAGCAGAACCAGGCTCAGGGAGGGGCAGTCTTCTGCTAGGACTGGTTGGGGCTGAGGGAGAGAACCAGGAAAAAGACATGCTGTGGAGGGCAGAGATCGATCACTAATGATTAAATGCAGAGTGGTGCATACAGAGCAAAAAGAGAAAGAAACAGTGCATCATGGGAACCCCCCAGCAGTCTACGTCTATAGCAGCATAACTAAGGGATGGTTCAGGGTCACCTGATCCCCCTAACTATAAGCTTTAGCAAAAAGGAAAGTTTTAAGCCTAATCTTAAAAGTAGAGAGGGTGTCTGTCTCCCTGATCTGAATTGGGAGCTGGTTCCAGAGGAGAGGAGCCTGAAAGCTGAAGGCTCTGCCTCCCATTCTACTCTTACAAACCCTAGGAACTACAAGTAAGCCTGCAGTCTGAGAGCGAAGCGCTCTATTGGGGTGATATGGTACTACGAGGTCCCTAAGATAAGATGGGACCTGATTATTCAAAACCTTATAAGTAAGAAGAATTTTAAGTTCTATTCTAGAATTAACAGGAAGCCAATGAAGAGAGGCCAATATGGGTGAGATATGCTCTCTCCTTCTAGTCCCCGTCAGTACTCTAGCTGCAGCATTTTGAATTAACTGAAGGCTTTTAGGGAACTTTTAGGACAACCTGATAATAATGAATAACAATAGTCCAGCCTAGAGGAAATAAATGCATGAATTAGTTTTTCAGCATCACTCTGAGACAAGACCTTTCTGATTTTAAGATATTGCGTAAATGCAAAAAAGCAGTCCTACATATTTGTTTAATATGCGCTTTGAATGACATATCCTGATCAAAAATGACTCCAAGATTTCTCACAGTATTACTAGAGGTCAGGGTAATGCCATCCAGAGTAAGGATCTGGTTAGACACCATGTTTCTAAGATTTGTGGGGCCAAGTACAATAACTTCAGTTTTATCTGAGTTTAAAAGCAGGAAATTAGAGGTCATCCATGTCTTTATGTCTGTAAGACAATCCTGCAGTTTAGCTAATTGGTGTGTGTCCTCTGGCTTCATGGATAGATAAAGCTGGGTATCATCTGCGTAACAATGAAAATTTAAGCAATACCGTCTAATAATACTGCCTAAGGGAAGCATGTATAAAGTGAATAAAATTGGTCCTAGCACAGAACCTTGTGGAACTCCATAATTAACTTTAGTCTGTGAAGAAGATTCCCCATTTACATGAACAAATTGTAATCTATTAGATAAATATGATTCAAACCACCGCAGCGCAGTGCCTTTAATACCTATGGCATGCTCTAATCTCTGTAATAAAATTTTATGGTCAACAGTATCAAAAGCAGCACTGAGGTCTAACAGAACAAGCACAGAGATGAGTCCACTGTCCGAGGCCATAAGAAGATCATTTGTAACCTTCACTAATGCTGTTTCTGTACTATGATGAATTCTAAAACCTGACTGAAACTCTTCAAATAGACCATTCCTCTGCAGATGATCAGTTAGCTGTTTTACAACTACCCTTTCAAGAATTTTTGAGAGAAAAGGAAGGTTGGAGATTGGCCTATAATTAGCTAAGATAGCTGGGTCAAGTGATGGCTTTTTAAGTAATGGTTTAATTACTGCCACCTTAAAAGCCTGTGGTACATAGCCAACTAACAAAGATAGATTGATCATATTTAAGATCGAAGCATTAAATAATGGTAGGGCTTCCTTGAGCAGCCTGGTAGGAATGGGGTCTAATAAACATGTTGATGGTTTGGATGAAGTAACTAATGAAAATAACTCAGACAGAACAATCGGAGAGA
Organism: Thalassophryne amazonica; assembly: GCF_902500255.1. Lineage (NCBI taxonomy): Eukaryota > Metazoa > Chordata > Actinopteri > Batrachoidiformes > Batrachoididae > Thalassophryne > Thalassophryne amazonica. Next base: position 69,767,864 of record NC_047122.1, read on the forward strand.
AAGAGTCTAACCAAATACCGGCATCACTGAAAGCAGCCAAAGATACGATACGTCTTTGGGATGGTTATGAGTAATTTTTTCTCTAATAGTTAAAATTTTGTTAGCAAAGAAAGTCATGAAGTCATTACTAGTTAAAGTTAATGGAATACTCAGCTCAATAGAGCTCTGACTCTTTGTCAGCCTGGCTACAGTGCTGAAAAGAAACCTGGGGTTGTTCTTATTTTCTTCAATTAGTGATGAGTAGAAAGATGTCCTAGCTTTACGGAGGGCTTTTTTATAGAGCAACAGACTCTTTTTCCAGGCTAAGTGAAGATCTTCTAAATTAGTGAGACGCCATTTCCTCTCCAACTTACGGGTTATCTGCTTTAAGCTACGAGTTTGTGAGTTATACCACGGAGTCAGACACTTCTGATTTAAAGCTCTCTTTTTCAGAGGACCTACAGCATCCAAAGTTGTCTTCAATGAGGATGTAAAACTATTGACGAGATACTCTATCTCACTTACAGAGTTTAGGTAGCTACTCTGCACTGTGTTGGTATATGGCATTAGAGAACATAAAGAAGGAATCATATCCTTAAACCTAGTTACAGCGCTTTCTGAAAGACTTCTAGTGTAATGAAACTTATTCCCCACTGCTGGGTAGTCCATCAGAGTAAATGTAAATGTTATTAAGAAATGATCAGACAGAAGGGAGTTTTCAGGGAATACTGTTAAGTCTTCTATTTCCATACCATAAGTCAGAACAAGATCTAAGATATGATTAAAGTGGTGGGTGGACTCATTTACTTTTGAGCAAAGCCAATAGAGTCTAATAATAGATTAAATGCTGAGGCTGTCATTCTCAGCATCTGTGTGGATGTTAAATCGCCCACTATAATTATCTTATCTGAGCTAAGCACTAAGTCAGACAAAAGGTCTGAAAATTCACAGAGAAACTCACAGTAACGACCAGGTGGACGATAGATAATAACAAATAAAACTGGTTTTTGGGACTTCCAATTTGGATGGACAAGACTAAGAGACAAGCTTTCAAATGAATTAAAGCTCTGTCTGGGTTTTTGATTAATTAATAAGCTGGAATGGAAGATTGCTGCTAATCCTCCGCCCGGCCCGTGCTACGAGCATTCTGACAGTTAGTGTGACTCGGGGTGTTGACTCATTTAAACTAACATATTCATCCTGCTGTAACCAGGTTTCTGTTAGGCAGAATAAATCAATATGTTGATCAATTATTATATCATTTACCAACAGGGACTTATAAGAGAGAGACCTAATGTTTAATAGACCACATTTAACTGTTTTAGTCTGTGGTGCAGTTGAAGGTGCTATATTATTTTTTCTTTTTGAATTTTTATGCTTAAATAGATTTTTGCTGGTTATTGGTAGTCTGGGAGCAGGCACCGTCTCTACGGGGATGGGGTAATGAGGGGATGGCAGGGGGAGAGAAGCTGCAGAGAGGTGTGTAAGACTACAACTCTGCTTCCTGGTCCCAACCCTGGATAGTCACGGTTTGGAGGATTTAAGAAAATTGGCCAGATTTCTAGAAATGAGAGCTGCTCCATCCAAAGTGGGATGGATGCCGTCTCTCCTAACAAGACCAGGTTTTCCCCAGAAGCTTTGCCAATTATCTATGAAGCCCACCTCATTTTTTGGACACCACTCAGACAGCCAGCAATTCAAGGAGAACATGCGGCTAAACATGTCACTCCCGGTCCGATTGGGGAGGGCCCAGAGAAAACTACAGAGTCTGACATTGTTTTTGCAAAGTTACACACCGATTTAATGTTAATTTTAGTGACCTCCGATTGGCGTAACCGAGTGTCATTACTGCCGACGTGAATTACAATCTTACCAAATTTACGCTTAGCCTTAGCCAGCAGTTTCAAATTGCCTTCAATGTCGCCTGCTCTGGCCCCCGGAAGACAATTGACTATGGTTGCTGGTGTCGCTAACTTCACATTTCTCAAAACAGAGTCGCCAATAACCAGAGTTTGATCCTCGGCGGGTGTGTCGCCAAGTGGGGAAAAACGGTTAGAGATGTGAACGGGTTGGCGGTGTACACGGGGCTTCTGTTTAGGGCTACGCTTCCTCCTCACAGTCACCCAGTCAGCCTGCTTTCCCGGCTGCTCGGGATCTGCCAGGGGGGAACTAACGGCGGCTAAGCTACCTTGGTCTGCACCGACTACAGAGGCCTGGCTAGCTGTAGAATTTTCCACGGTGCGGAGCCGAGTCTCCAATTCGCCCAGCCTGGCCTCCAAAGCTACGAATAAGCTACACTTATTACAAGTACCGTTACTGCTAAAGGAGGCCGAGGAATAACTAAACATTTCACACCTTGAGCAAAAAGTGCGGGAGAGACAGGAGAAGCCGCCATGCTAAATCGGCTAAGAGCTAGTAGCTACGCTAAGCTAGCGGATTCCTAAAAACACGCAAAGTGAATAATGTGTAAATAATTTAGAGGTAATTCAGCAGAAGGAGTGCTTTAGTTAAGGCACGTAAAGATTACACTGGGAAACAAATCGTAATCTAGATAACTAGATCAATCTAACTGCGCAGATTAAACAGCTAACAGATACAGAAAAACACCGCTGTGCTCCGGAACAGGAAGTGATACAATACTGCAGTGAGAGCCAACCACCAGAGGACATAATCAAAGGACATAAGTGCCCGTAGTCTAAGAATCACCCAGTTGCGCTTTCACCTGTTCCCCTCCCTGTTGTGGATGCGCAGCACTTAAAAGAACTGACTTCTCCCCTTTCCACCATGCCTGCTGGACTCTCCAATGTGTTCTGGACAGATGTGCGAGGTTGAGATGAATAAGTGCAAATTTCTTCAGTAAGTAATATACATAATGTATAATGCTTACTGAAGAAATTTGGACATTATCACTTACATGTATGTTTACAAGGCTAAATACTTGAATACTTTGTTCTGTGTTTACAAAGTTCAGTCTATTGTGGTTACACAAATCCGTTTTTTTTGTTGTTTTTTTTTTAACATAGCTTAATGGTGGTGTTATTTATTTATTTTAAATTTATGGTAACACTTTATATTAACTGCACACTATAAAGCATTAGTAAAGCATTTATAAAATGTAAGTAAATGCCTAAATAACTACTTGTAAAACATTTACAAAGCATTCTTTATTAGCTACTCGCTGGTAAGAACATAAATAGATGGCTTAATAATAATAATAACAAAATATGTAATGTCTTTAGAAAACATTTATAAATGTTTAAATTCTCAACCATTCAAGAAAAGCTGATCATTAATAGTTCATCATTTACAAATGTAAAATCAGACACTATTCATTAGTGATAAAATACTTTACAAATCATATTTTTATTGTCTTTACATTTTTTCCTCACAAATTATTAAGCATTCTTTTTATTAGCTACTCATTGATAAGAACATAAATAGATGGCTTCATAATTAACAAAATGTTATATATCTTTAGAAAACATTTATAAATTATTTTAAATTCTCTACAAACCATTTAAGAATCCCACAATAACGACTTCTCTCTGCACCTATTATCTGTTCATCACATTCCTCTTCTGTTCTTTTAGCTGCTACCTGCTCTCTAATTCTTTCCTCTTCCTTTTTAGCTCTCTCAAATATTGTACCTCCGGTTAAGGAGGTCCTCATATTGAGCTTTTTCCCAGTGCCATCTGTTTTTATTATTAATATTTTACTATATTATTCATTTATTTGTTATTTGTCATTTTTATTTTATTAAATTCAATTTCTTAATTTTAACTTTTAGCATTTTATTTTTATTTTTAACCTTTGCTGCTACTGACCGGTTGTCACCAACGAAGTTTCGTTGTCTCTCTTATCTCTTAAACTACCAGATATCATTTGGATGTGGTGGAGTTGGTCTGAAATAAAGTTTAGTGGACAAACCTGCTCTGGATCAGTGAAATTCAGGCTTGAAAAAGCATCCAGCACGTTGACTAGTTTCTTCTCTTTAAATCCACTCGTGTCTTCTTGCTGCTCTGCGATCTGTTTGTTTCTACCAACTCAAATATCTCGGCTTCATTCAGCAGTTAGCCGCTGTTTCAACAACCTTCTCAGCTCTTCCACCTTTTCGCGCTAACTTCGCCTTTTCTTCTTCTTCCGGTTTACTGTCGACCTTTGTGCTTCTGGAGCTCTTCAAAAAACATATTCGAGGATCACAGAGTGAAGTTTGATCTGTTCAGAGAAGAGTTTCCAGCTTCTCCAGCTAACTAGCTTTAGCCTCGGACGACAACAGGAAACAGTTTAATGACGGCTGCAAACCAACTTATATAGGTGCATTACCGCCACCTACTGGTCTGGAGAAAATTGACATAAGCAAAGACCAAGGAAATAAGTGTGCGTGTCTGGGGAGCTTTTTTTTATTCTCCATTAATTCTGTAATTGGAAGATATTCTAATATAAACGATTAAATACATTCTGTGTTTCTGTCCTTAACAAACTCTTATGTTGTCCTTAAATAAAGCCACTAATTTTCTTCTCTCTCCCGCATCATTTAGTGTTTTGTGTTGTTCTTTTCTTCACTGTTGTCTCACACTGAAGGATGTAAAAAGCTGCACCTGTGTGTTCATTCTCTGGGTCTTTGATCTTCTGTGAATATGAACAGTTTGTAGTGGGGCTGTTAAGCATAAGAATTTCTAAGTATGAAATTAGAAATTGATGTGTCTTAGAACCTAAATGTGATGGAAATGTTATCTTAATATCTCAATCCCTTCAATGTAAAATCAGATTTTAATCAATAATAGTAAACTGAATCAAATATGAATATAAATTTTTCACATAGTTTTATTATAACTTTTATTTTAGCTTATAACATCACCTTATGCAGGGCCTGCGATTGCATCACAGTAGTAGGATTTTAGGGCTCGGTCACACGGCAATAGCTGAACAAAGAAAAAAGTCACAAATCATAAAGAAAAAGTGGACGAATGAGCCAGTACTTGTCCCATCACAGCCTGCGAGTGCAGAGCGCATAAAAGAACAAAACTAAACCAAAATGAACAAAAGAAAAACAAACGGCAACCTTGATGCTTTAAAAAAATCTAAATGAAACATTCATGAAGATGTGGCTTGACAGTGGGAATCAGAGCAAGCGCCATGCCTGTGATCATTTCTGCAGCCACCATGTGCTCTCCCACCTGTAGGTGTGAGATCTGGTTGTCTTGACAACAGGTTTTTCTTCACAATAACGTGTGTGCACACGCAGGTTGCAGCCAGAGACAGCTGGAGCATGCATAAATAGTTAAAGTAGTTGATAAAACGTTCTTACCACTATTGTTTCTGTATGAAAACGTTGTTTTTTGGCCCACACATGGACAAGTGACGTTCAGCTTGTCGGGTCTTTAGTTACTGATGTGTTCAGATATTGTCAACGTTCATGCAAGACATCAGACTTGGAAGGTAGGACAATGTTGGACGACAAACGGAATGCTGACGGCACAAACAAGGAACCGTCAAGACAGAAAGCAAAATAGACTATGGGCGAACTGAGATTGTCGTCAGGATTCGGTCACATTTTTCAACAGTTTGAAAATTCCTACGAAGCGCCAGCTACAGGAATGAAGCTGAACGATGATTAAACGATGTCTCTGAAAGTCAACGTAAGTCCAGACTTCTTGTTTCGTTTTGGCTTTGGTGTCCTTCGTTAGTGCCGTGTGACCGGGGAATTAATGTTAATGTTGTGTGGGCCGCTGAAGAGGAGGTACTGCTGGCCCACCACCACGTGATCTTGCTGATGTCTTCAGCAAAGATCTGGCACTCACTCTCCCCCCGCACTGTCCGTATGATTGCGCCATTGATTTGATCCCGGGCGTTGAGTACCCATCCAGCAGGCTGTACAACCTCTCACGTCCAGAGCGCGAATCAATGGAAACCTACATCCGGGACTCGTTAGCTGCCAGGTTGATCCGAAACTCCACCTCCCCGATGGGTGCTGGTTTCTTTTTTGTGGGCAAGAAAGACGGCGGACTGCGTCCATGCATTGACTACAGAGGGCTGAACGAGATCACGGTTCGCAATCGATACCCGTTGCCCCTATTGGATTCAGTGTTCACGCCCCTGCATGGAGCCAAGATTTTCACCAAACTGGATCTTACGAATGCTTATCACCTGGTTCAGATCCGGAAGGGAGATGAATGGAAGACGGCATTTAACACCCCGTTAGGTCACTTTGAGTACCTGGTCATGCCGTTCGGCCTCACTAACGCCCCCGCGACTTTCCAAGCCTTGGTAAACGACGTCTTGCGGGACTTCCTGCACCGATTCGTCTTCGTATACCTGGACGATATCCTCATCTTTTCCCCGGATCCTGAGACTCATGTTAAGCATGTATGTCAGGTCCTGCAGCGGTTGTTGGAGAACCGGCTGTTTGTGAAGGGTGAGAAGTGCGAGTTCCACTGCACTTCTTTGTCCTTCCTGGGGTTCATAATCTCCTCCAACTCCGTCGCCCCTGATCCGGCCAAGGTTGCGGCGGTGAGAGATTGGCCCCAACCAATAAGCCGTAGGAAGCTGCAACAGTTCCTCGGCTTTGCATATTTCTACAGGAGGTTTATTAAGGGCTACAGTCAGGTGGTTAGTCCCCTGACAGCCCTGACCTCCTCTAAGGTCCCCTTCACCTGGTCAGATTGGTGCGAGGCCGCGTTTAGGGAGTTGAAACGCTGGTTTTCGACTGCACCAGTTCTGGTGCAGCCCGATCCTAGCCGCCAGTTTATAGTTGAAGTGGATGCCTCTGACTCAGGGATAGGAGCCGTGCTGTCCCAGAGCAGGGAGTCCGATAAGGTCCTCCACCCCGTGCCTATTTCTCCCGCAGGTTGACCCCGGCAGAAAGGAACTATGACGTCGGCAATCGGGAGCTCCTAGCGGTGAAGGAGGCTCTTGAGGAGTGGGAGACACCTGTGGAGGGAGCTTGCGGTACCTTTTACGGTTTTTCACGGACCATCGAACCTGGAGTACATCTGGACCGCCAAGCATCTGAACCCCAGGCAAGCCCACTGGTCATTGTTCTTTGGGCGTTTTGACTTCCAGATCACCTACCGCCCCGGGACCAAGAATCAATGATGTGATGCCTTGTCCCGGGCCGCAGTGAAGCTGCAACTTCCTGCTTCACTGCGGATTCATCCAGTATTCCACGTATCCCGCATCAAGCCCTACCATACCCCACCACTCGCACCCCCGGACCGGCGCCGCCTCCTGCCTGGATCATCGATGGAGAGCCTGCATGGACGGTACACAGCTCTTGGATGTTCGTCGAGAGGGCCGGTATTTCCAGTATCTGGTGGACTGGGAGGGTTATGGACCCGAAGAGTGCTCCTGGGTGAAGAGGAGCTTCATCCTGGACCCAGCCCTCCTGGCCGACTTCTACGCCCGTCATCCGGACAAGCCTGGTCGGGTGCCAGGAGACGCCCGTTGAGGGGGGGGGGGTCCTGTTGTGTGGGCCGCTGAAGAGGAGGTACTGCTGGCCCACCACCAGAGGGCACCCTGCCTGAAGTGCGGGCTTCAGGCACAAGAGGGCGCAGCCGCCTCACAGGAGCAGCCGTGAGTGACAGCTGTCACTCATACACCACCACTTCACCACCCACAATGAAAACTGGGCAGCAACTCCACCTCCCTGGCCGATATATCGTCTACCCATCAGGTAAACACTCAGCCTTTGAACCGAATTGTTCATCTAAACGTAAGACAGTCGTAACGTCTTTACTTCTGTGTTAACTACGTTAAATTCCTGAGTTTGCAGACGTACCTTTGTACACGAGAGTTTGTAGTGTGTTTGGGGAGTTGGCGTTCTCCGCTCCTCATCCCAGACTCCGCTAGTGTGACATTTGGATTCTGCACGAACTCTTGGGATAACTGTGATTAGGAGGTGGAGGTATTCCACCAGAAGAGAACTGTGCTGTGCTGTTGCTGGGTGTTCACGCACCCACCATCATCTGTCTGTTCTTCCTGCCAGCAGTACCAAGTCTGACAGCTGAAGACGGTAGCCACCCTGGGGGACTCAGGACTTGGCGGCTCCGGTGTGCTTCAGATCCGCTGGCAGTGGAAATCGTGTGGGATCCGGCTCTTCTCTGGACAGACAGTCTTCTATCCTCGAGCCTGCCCGCACGTCACCTTTGTATATCTGGCTGTATTCCAAAATCTGCAATTGTCTGTATTTCGTTGTGCACATTTAACAACAGTAAAGTGTTATACTTTTGGCTCATCCTTGTCCGTTCATTTACGCCCCCTGTTGTGGGTCCGTGTCAACTACACTTTCCCACAGTTAAAATTCAATTTAAATGTAATGTAAACAGGAATCATTATTTTATCTTTTCTTTTCCCCAAACAAACCACAAGCTGGGTTGTGTAGGCATCTCTTATTTTTCACATGGGTTGTGCTGATTTTCCTCTCTTGGTTAAATTTCAATTTATTTTCATTTATATATAGCGCCAAATGCACAACAAAGTTGTTTCAAGGCACTTCACACAAGTACTTGAGAGGTTTGGACTTGAGAGACATTGCTTTGCTTTAATTCAGCATATTTTGGGGCTATGTGATCTTTATCAATAGATTTAACAACATTGACTAAAATGTTAACAGTTGTTACCATTTGAATGTGGTTTCAGTGACTTTTCCTCACCCATCCAGATAACAGTGTTCTGTAGAAATTGTGATGGATGGAAAAGACGAGACAATTTCCCACGTCAACAACACAACGGTGTATCGTTTATTTTGTCTCGCAGGTTCAAAAACTCACTGACTTCAAAACCAGCTCGGACCCGTGGCCCATCTACAACACAGCAGTCCTGATGTGAAAACATCAAAGAGAAGGCGTCTCTGTAGCTCTAATGAGACACACATTAATGTGTGCGCACCGCACACACCTCAGCCCATCTTCAAATGCACACCGCAGAACACACTAACCACAAATGACAACTCGTGAATTATGTCCACAATGTCTATAACGTGAATTATCTCTGCCACATACGTACCCCTGGAATTCACCATAAAATAAAATAACAAATTTCATCAAGGGGGCGGGCAAATAACCCGACCACATCAACTCATTGTAAGCACTGTAGCGTAAGGCCCCTCTGGTAAGGAAACCCTAGGCCTTCCCCGTGGAGGAGATGGGCAAGCCTTGTGGGTCTGTCCAGATCCAGGTGCCCTGAAACATGTTCAGCATTAACAGCCTATGTCGACTACAAAGTTTTTTGTTTTCTTTTTTGCTGTCTCTATTAAATTTTCATTATTATGTTTGTCCACTTCAGTTTCATTCTGGAAACAGCGCTCATCGTATTGGGAAATCTTAACATGAAATTCTATGCTTTTCTCCTGTTTTGTAAGGACATTTTTCTGGCTACTCCACCTCGGGCTACACGGGCTGTGGTCACTGCCAAGATGAAGCACAAAATGCAGAGATCATTTTCTGATCATCAGAGTTGTGTAACACCTGAGTTTGTCATGGTTTCTGTCATCTGGATGTAAACAGGATAAAGAAAGCTGAAGTTGTTTATGTGAAATTTCCCCACAAAAATGGTTTGATTCCCACCACGTCTCACTGTAAAACATCGCGAGATGATGCCACTCATATAGCAACGCTGTGAGAGCAGTATAGCAATAATTTATTATATGGAAATAACGGAATCTGAATTTGATTTTGACTGAAATCAGTCATATGACTGAAGACTAGCACCCATGTTATAATGTAAATAAACTAATGTTACCTAATTTTGTTCCATGTCTGATTGATTGATATTATTTTGGCAATAAAAGTTCATGTACATAAAATACATAAAACAGTGTGGTCCTCAGGATAAAGAGAGATAGAGAAAACCAACGGTGGCATTTCTTTCATCAGCCATCCTGCCACCACAGAGTTAAATGGTTGCGCAAGATGAATACACGGGCAGTATGTGGAATCATGTATCTTCTACTCCATACATAATGCCTGTGACACATTATTGACAGTTACAGACTTTGATTTGTAGTTATAATAAAGAAACCACAACCATAAAAGCACACTTCATATTAGTATTTTTTAAAAGTGTAACTTTTAGTCACATTCTGCCAGACAGAATACACACTACATATCTTTGTATGAATTGACATATACAAGACCTCTCCAGGAACACCCTATTGTGGTGGAGAGGTCTGTGTGTCCCTATGAACCTGAGAGCTGGTTGTGTGGAGCTTTCCTGCTCCTGGTAGGGTCTCTATGGAAAACTGGTCTCAGGTGAGGGGCCAGACCACGAATGGTTCACATTGGCACCATGACAAAACGAGGAATAGAAATGTGACCCAGCCTGGAGGAAGCTCAGGACCCCAGTCTGGGCCAGGCATAATTGGAGGACCCGTCACGAGCGCCTGGTGGCTGAGCTTGCCACGGAGCCCATTTAGGCAGAGCCCGAAAATGCAAACATGAACCTTCCATCTCCACTCAGTGGACTCACCACCCATAGGGGAAGCACTGGTGTTGGGTGCACTGTCCTATGGGTGGCAGTGAAAAGTCGAGGGCCTGGACGGACCAGACCTGTTGTGTGGGCCGCCAGAAGAGGAGGTACTGCTGGCCCACCACCAGAGGGCGCCCTGTCTGGAGTGCGGGCTCCAGCACCAGAGGGCGCAGCCGCCTCACAGGAGCAGCCAGGGGTGACAGCTGTCACGCATCACCTGCAACAGCTGTTACCAATCATCTGATCGGCAGGAGTATATCAGCAGGACACGTCTCCACCTCTTTGCCGAGATATCGTTTCTACCGAGAAGGTAAAGTGCTCAGCTGACTGTTTAACAGTGATCTTTGTGACTTTTGTGCATTGCTCTGAGAGTATTTTCCAACGAGAGGTGGCGGTAACTTACCTGCCGTTCGGATTCCTGGGTGCAAACGCGCCCTCCTTTAATTTGTCCTTTGTTCCTCGCCAGCAGTACCAGGTCCGACACGCGGAGGCAGTGGCCACCTGGAGTTTGGGACTTGGCGGCTCCAGTATTCCCGGGTCTGGTGGCGGAGGAAACCGTGTGGTTCCGGTTCTACTTTGGAGAGGCGTCTCCTATCTTCGAGCCTGCCCACACGACACCTGTGTGAATTTGACTTTGTCCATTATTGTATCAGTTGTACTTGTGCATATTCACAACAGTAAAGTGTGTTATTTGACCTATTCCATTGTCCGTTCATTTGCGCCCCCTGTTGTGGGTCCGTGTTCCTACACTTTCCCAACAAGACCGGGGCATTAGAGGCTAGCTCTGGAAGTGTGGAATGTCACCTCGCTGTGGGGGAAGGATCATTACCAGTTCGATCTGGTGGGCCTTGCCTCCATGCATAGCCTCTGCGCTGGAACCACTCTCCTTGATATGGGTTGGACCTTATTCTTCCCTGGAGTTGCCCAGGGTGTGACACGCCAGGCAGGTGTCGGCAGGATGCTCATGAGTTCTTGGCTGAGCGCTGCTACGTTGGACTTTACCCTGGTAGATCAAAGGGTCACCTCCCCGCACCTTCGGGTTGTGTGTGTGTGTGTGTGTGTGTGGGGGGGGGGGGGGGGGGGTGGTACTCTGACTGTTGTTTGTGTGTATCCACCAAACAGCAACTCTCAAATGACAAAACAAAGATTGTTCAACATCATGGTTTAGGGGACGGATACAAAAAGCTATCTCAGAGAAATCAGCTGTCAGTTTCCACTATGAGGAACATAGTGAGGAAATGGAAGACCACAGCCACAGTACTAGTTAAGGCCTGAAGTGGCAGGCCAAGAAAAATCTCAGATAAGCTGAAGTGAAAGATGGTGAGAACAGTCATAGTCAACCCACAGACATGCACCAAAAACCCACAACATGATCTTGCTGGCAGATAGTGTCTCTGTGAATCGTTCAACTATACAGCGCACTTTGCACAAGGAGATGCTATATAATGCGGTAATGTAGAGTAACCCTTTTCTGCGTACGCACCACAAACAGTCGCTTGAGGTATGCTAAAGCACATTTGGACAAGCCAGCTTCATTTTCCCTTCCTCCAGCAACTGGTGATCTTTTATTGCTTCTTTTTGGGCTTGTTCTTTTATTCTTTGTATTTCTTCTGCTGTCAGATATTTGTGATTTGAGAGGCAAACGGCTATAGTTTTTCAGTTGTGGTGGCTTCTTTCTTTTCTGTTGGGAAATCCGCTTCGTTTATTCTCTCTTCAAATACTGCCTTTGTCCTCCTGCCCCACTTCTCATGCCTTGAGTAATTGAAGCAATGAAAGCTCTTTTCTTCTCCTCAGTGGTCCAATTTACAGTGGTGTAGTTTTGTTTGTTTCTCTTGGTCCATTGATGCTGTTGTTGCTGGAGTCCAGGATAAGAACTATGCTGATCTGGTGGATTATCCACCTGTGTATTTCCACAGGGGAGAGAGAGAGAGAGAGAGAGAGAGAGAGAGAGAGAGAGAGAGAGAGGAGGGGCAGGAGAGAGAGAGATAGTTAGATAGATATTTTATTGATCCCAGAGGGAAATTCAAGGCATCCAGCAGCTTACACATTAGACAAGACACACACATTGCACCAGACACACAAAATAGGGTTAAGTAAATAAAAGAAAAATAGACTAATCAATAAAGCTACTAACTAAAAATAAAAATTAAATTTGTGTGCAAGTACAGCATCCAGTCTCAGAGAATATGACGGAGGAGTAAATGTAGTGGTGCAGTAGTGAGGAGGTAGCACAGATGTAAACAGTACACAATGTGAACAGTGTAGGTTGTGCAAAGAAGTAAGCAGTGTAAACAGTGTTGGTAGTGCAAAAGAAAGCAATAAAAGGTCAAAAAGACGTGTCACTGGATTATTTCTTACTGAGATGGAAGAGTTGAACAGTCTGATGTCCTGAGGGACAAAAGACTTCCTGAATCGGTCCGTGTCGCAGGACTGGGACAGCAGTCCTGCCACTGAATGAGCTCCTCTGCCTGATGATGGCGCTGTGCAGAGGGTGCTCAACATTGTCCATGGTGGCCAGCAGTTTACTGAGGGTCCTTCTCTCTGCCACTGATGTTAGTGTCTCCAGCTCTGTTCCCACCACTAAACCAGCTTTCCTCACCAGCCTGTCCAGTCGCCCGGCATCCCTCCTCTTCATGCTGCTCCCCCAGCAGACACCACAGAGAAGAGGACACTGGCTACCACAGACTGGTAGAATATTCGCAGGAGTTTATGGCAGATCCTGAAGGACCCTAACCTCCTCAGGAAGTACAGTCTGCTCTGTCCCTTCCTGTAGAGGGTGGTCAGTATTGGCTGACCATCCAACCTATCGTCCATAAGTGTCCCCAGGTATTTGTAAGTCTGGACCACCTCCACATCGACCCCTTCAATGGAGACTGGCTGCAGAGTGGGGCCCGGACCTTCTGAAGTCCACTACCATCTCCTTTGTTTTGGCAATGTTCAGCTGCAGGTGGTTTGATTTGCAACCATTCCACAAAGTCCTGTATCAGGTCCCTGTACTCTCTTTCCTGTCCTCTCGCACACATCCCACAATAGCAGTGTCGTCCGAAAACTTCTGCATGTGGCACGACTCCGAGTTGTAATTGAAGTCTGATGTGTACAGAGTGAACAGAACTGGAGAGAGCACGGTTCCTTGTGGTGCTCCAGTGCTGCTGATCACTGTGTCCGAGGTGCAGTTACTGAGTCTGACGTATTGTGGTCTTCCAGTTAGATAATCAGTGATCCAGGTGACCAGATGAGTGTCCACCTCCATCTCCATGAGCTTGTCTCTCAGTAGCAGGGGCTGGATGGTGTTGAAGGCACTGGAGAAGTCAAAAAACATGATCCTCACAGCGCTGTTACCCCTGTCCAGATGAGAGTGGGCCCTGTGAAGGAGGTAGAGGATGGCGTCCTCCACTCCCACCTTCTCCCTGTATGCAAACTGCAGTGGGTCCTCAGCATGTCTGACCTGAGGTCTGAGGACACTCAGCAGCAGTCGCTCCATGGTCTTCATCACGTGGGATGTCAAAGTGACTGGCCTGTAGTCATTCAGCTCCTTCGGGTGTGCCTTCTTAGGGACTGGAATGACACAGGATGTCTTCCACGTGACTGGGGCCTTTCCGAGACGCAGGCTCAGGTTGAAAACATGCTGGAGGGGCTCCCCCAGTTGGTTGGCGCAGGCCTTAAGCATTCTGGGACACACTTTATCCGGGCCTGCTGCCTTCCTGGGGTGGAGTCTCCTTAGCTCTCTCCTGACCTGCTCTGCCGTGAAGGAGGGAGGACGGTGAGAGTGGGTGCTTGTTCCGACTGACTGTGACGATGATGATGATGATGATGGTGGTGAGGATGGTGAGGGTGAGGACGAGGGCTGATCTACTGTGGGTTTGGTGCTGACGGGTGATGATGATGATGGTGAGGGTGAGGGCTGATCTGCTGGGGGTTTTGATGGTTGATGAAGTGATAACTGCTGCGGGAGGAGTTGATGGGGGGTTTGCAGAGGTAGAACAATCAAACATGTAAAAAAGTCGTTAAACTGGTTTGCTCTGTCCACCCCCCATCTACTGGGCGCGGCTGCTGTTTTTGCAGCCTGTGATGATTTTCATTGCATCCCAGACCTCCTTCATGTTGTTGTCTTGCAGCTTCTCTCCACCTTCTTCCTGTAGGACTCCTTGGCCTCTTTAGGCGAGCCTTTAGTTCCCGCTGTACACGCCTAAGCTCTGTCCCATCTCCGTCTTTGAACGCCCTCGTCTTTTGGTTTAGAAGATTAATATCATGTATGATTATCCTATGTGGCTTCAGAGTGCCCTTCTGTTTCTGTCTTTTACTCAGATCAAAACAGCTAAATGGTTTCTGCTTGCTTGTCTCTCATTTTGTTGCTCTGAGTTGTTCATGTCCAGATGCTTTGCCTGCTGCCTCCTCCAGGTTGAACAGCTGGAGGAGGCAGATCTCACCAAGTTTGGGTTCTTTGCTTTGTGGTGTTTTTACCTGGGGTTTGTTTTCATTGAAACATTGTCATACTGGGATCTCTAGAATGCAGTGAGCCCCAGACCTGGGGTCTATAGTTGGACCCTAGGCTCTATAGTTACCCTAACCATAGCTGGCACTGTATCCAAGGGATCTCTTCAAGATGGTGATCGTTCCCTTAATTGCAGACAACTGCACCTCATGTGCCCTTGGGTGACCGGAGACTGCCTCAGTGTATTTCTTCAGGTTCTTCTTCACCAAGCTTGTTGCTCCACCACAACTGGGATGATATCAGTGTCTTTCAATGGCCATGTTGTTTGTAGGTCATTTTTCAGGTCTTGGTATTCGTGATCGTTCCCCTTTCAACTCGATTCAGGCCATAGTCACTGGGGACTGTCACATCGATGATTTTGGCTGTTTTT
Source organism: Thalassophryne amazonica (assembly GCF_902500255.1). Taxonomy (NCBI): domain Eukaryota; kingdom Metazoa; phylum Chordata; class Actinopteri; order Batrachoidiformes; family Batrachoididae; genus Thalassophryne; species Thalassophryne amazonica. The sequence continues at coordinate 69,783,169 of NC_047122.1, forward strand.
TTCTTGCTTGTTCCAGATGACATATCAGGTTTGATTGGACCTCCTTCGATATGTCTTCCTGCTGGGATCTCTTTGTCGTAGAAGACAGCTACTTTTCCGTTGGATGAGACTGGTGTTGGCTCATGCTCCCAGACGTTTTCCTCTACTTCCATCTCCAGTTCCTTGCATACTTTCCAGTGGAGATATTGACAGATGTTGTTTCTAGATGTATAATGTCCGTCTGCCATGAGGATCTGGCATGCTGATGTAGATGGTTTACACTCTCAAACAGCTGTATGACAGAATTTGCACTGGCTCTAAGGGCTGCCATTTTTTTTTTTTTTTGAAGCCATTGTTAGTAAGTCCCTAATCTTGTGTTCCAATTAGAATTCTTTCTCCATCAAAATGAAGTTATCCAATTTTCAGCCACTGCATTGATCCAACTTTGTCAAAGTATTCCTTTTCGAGTTCTTCTTGGAACCATCCAGCCCTTTTGTGCTGTTTCCATCTGTCCACTCAAGTTTTCGTTCTCTTTTGCTGTATTGTTCTTGGTCTGTCTTGTGAGTTTGTTGCAGGTGTCAGATTGTTGCTTTCTCTCTCTTGTAAGAGTTCTTCCCCAAAGTTTTTTTGAAAGTTTGGTGATTGAGGTCTGTTCAGATAAGGTCTTCTCGTGGTGTTGGGCAACCTTTTTCACAATTTCTTCTTCAGAGCTCTTTAAGTACTGTCCAATACTTATTATCGATGGTCTGTAGGCCTGGTTGATTTCAATGAGACCCAGACCGCCTTCTCTGCGAGAGAGATAAATTCTGTCCATGCACTGACTTCTGTACATGACTTTGTGTAGGGTGACCATCTTCCTGGTTTTCGTGTCCAATTTATTAAGCTCACACTGTGGCCAGTCTACTATGCCAAATCCATAGCTCACCACTGGTATTGCCTTTTGGTCTTTTCATTTATCTTTCATGTCTTTTTAATAGAATGCAGTGGGCCCCAAACCTGGGATCTAAAGTTGCACCCTAGGCTCTATAGTTATCTTAACCAGAGCTGGCATTGTATCCTAGGGCTCTCTTCAAGATGGTGATCGTTCAGTTAATTGCAGACAACTGCACCTCATGTGCGCTTGGGTGACCGGGGATTGCCTCAAGGTATTTCTTCAGGTTCTTCTTTATGAATTATCATGTGTCTGTTCAGGTTGATATTTTGTCCAAAACTTTGACCACACAGAACAGACAAATGCTTTTTGCCCTGTATGAATTATCATGTGTTTGTCCCGGTTGCTCTTTAGTCCAAATCTTTGACCACACTCAGAACAGACAAATACTTTTTGTCTTTTTTTTCACTTGCCTTGAATTTCCTTCTACTGGAGTGCAGTGGGCCCCAGACACGGGGTCTAAAGCTGCACCCTTAACATTACTGGCTTTGTATCCAAGGGCTCTCTTCAAGATGGTGACCTTTCCTGTCCTCAAATAGTGCCTTTGATCTCCTGCCCCACTTCTCAAGTTTGAGTAAGCAAAGCAGTGAGAGATCTTTTTCTTCTCCCCAATGGACCAATTTACAATGATGCAGTTTCACTGGATTCTTTTAGACCATTGATGGTGTTGTTGCTGGGGTCCAGGATCAGAACTATCTGGTGGATGACATCGCTGATCTGGTGGATGACCCAGCTGAGTGCTGCTACAGAGGAGATGTCTCCCCGCAGCACTGGGAGAAGTTGCACCATTTTCTTCATACACCCTGGTGACTAGGCGCTTGTGGAGGTTTTAGCTGGGGTTTGTTTCTTTTGAAACATCCTCATACCAAGATCTCTCCTGGCAAACCCCTTCACAGTGGGACCGAGGACACTGGAGGCTTGTGTCCAGTAGGAACTCCAACCCACTTTCCTGTATGAATTATCATGTGTTTGATCAGGTAACGCTTTCGTCCAAATGTCTGACCACACTCAGCACAGACAAATGCTTTTTGCCTTTGGTTTTTCATTTATCTTTGATGTCTTTTTAGTAGAATGCAATGGGCCCCAAACCTGGGGTCTAAAGTTGCACCCTAGGCTCTATAGTTATCCTAACCAGATCTGGCATTGTATCCGAGGGCTCTCTTCAAGATGGTGATCGTTCCCTTAATTGCAGACAATTGCACCTCATGTGCACTTGGATGACTTATCATGTGTGTGTTCACGTTGCTCTTTTGTCCAAATCTTTGACCACACTTAGCACAGACAAATGCTTTTTGCCTTTTTTTTTATTTCTCTTCAATTTCTTTTTTACAGAGTGCAATGGGCCCCAAACCTGGGGTCTACAGATGCATCCTAATCATTAATCATTACTGGCATTGTATCCAAGGGCTCTCTTCAAGATAGTAACTGTTCCTTTAACTGCAGATATCTGCACCTCATGGGCACTTGGGTGACCAGTGATTGCCTCAAGATATTTCTTCAGGTTCTTCTTCATAAGCCCTGTTGCTCCCACCACAACTGGTATGATATCAATTTTTTTTTCAATGACCACGTTATTCGTAGATCATTTTTAAGGTCTTGGTATTTCGTGATTTTTTCCCTTTCAGCTCTATTCGGGCCATAGTCATTGGGGACTGTCACATCAATAATTTTTGCTGTCTTCTCTTGCTTGTTCCAAATGACAATATCAGGTTTTACTGCACCTCCTTCGATATGTCTTCCTGCTGGGATCTCTGTCATAAAAGACAGTCACTTTTCCATTGGATGAGACTGGTCCTGGCTCATACTCCCAAACATGTCCCTTTACTTCCACCTCCAGTTCCTTGCATACTTTCCAATGTAGATATTTACAGATCTTGTTATGCCGGCTTGTGTAATGTCCGTCTGCCATGAGGATCTGACATGCTGATACTAAGTGGTTTACACTCTCAACAGCTGCATGACAGAATCGGCATTGATCATTCTATGAAATTCCTGCCATTTTTTTGAAGCCATTTGTTAGTAGTCCCTGATCTTGCGCTCCAACTATAATTCTTTCTCCATCAAAACCAAGTTCTCCATTTGTAAGCCAACGCATAGATCCTTCTTTGTCTATGTATTCCTTTTCGAGTTCTTCTTGGAATCGACCAGCCCTTTTGTGCTGTTTCCATCTGTTCATTTGATGTTTTTGTTCTCTTTTGCTGTATTTTTCCCTGGCCTGTCTTGCTAGTGTTGTTGCAGGTGTCAGATCATTGCTTTCTCTCTCTTGCAAGAGATCTCCACCAAAGTTTTCTGCCAATTTAATAATAGAGGTCTGTTGTGGCATAGTCTTAATATGATGTTGCATAACCTTTTTCATAACTTCTTCTTGAGAACTCTTTAAGTACTGCCCAATACTTATTATAGATGCTCTATAAGCCTGATTGATCTCCATAAGACCTAAGCCGCCTTCTCGACGGGGGAGATATATTCTATCCATGCATTGGTTTCTGTATGTAATTTTATGCAGGGTGAGCATCTTCCTAGTTTTAGTATCTAAATTGTTAAGCTCACCCTGTGGCCAGTCTACTATGCCAAAGCCATAGCTTGCCACAGGCAAGGCAAACTGGTTTATGGCTGTGATCTTGTTCTTTGGTGTCAATTCTGATTTACAGATCTTCTTTAAGCGGTTTAAGTATTCTTGTGTTACTTTCTCTCTCATTTTTTTATGCTCTATTGTAGTATTTTCTTCAATTCCCAAATATTTGTATGTGGAATCCTCAGCTAAATCTTCAGTAGTGTTCCCCTCATCCAACTGTATATTTTCTGTGACCTGCTTCTTACCACCTCTGATTTCTTTAGGAAACGTATAGACTGCCTCCACTAATCTCCTGAGTCCCCTCTCTGAATCTGCAAATATCTTCAAGTCATCCAAAAACAGAAGGTGGCTCACCACCTGTTTATGTTTTCTTCCTCTACCTCCATCTAAATCATACCCGATGTCAAATTCCTTGAGGATCTTGCTTAATGGATCAGTACTAAGACAAAAAAGGAGTGGAGAGAGACTATCTCCCTGGAATATCCCTTGCTTCACTTTTATGTCTGGGATTATTATCTGCCCCTCTGTATGGTTTAGAGTGATGGTGGTGTTCCACTTATTCATTTGTGTTTTCAAGAGAGATCTTACTTCCTTATTGATGTTATAAAGTTCTAGGCATCTCATAATCCATGAATGTTTTTTGAAACGTTTTGCCTTTTTTTTTAATTTCTCTTCAATTTCTTTTTTACAGAGTGCAATTGGCAGTTGCATCCTAATCATTAATCATTATTGGCATTGTATCCTAGGGCTCTCTTCAAGATGGTAACTGTTCCTTTAACTGCGATATCTGCACCTCATGGGCACTTGGGTGACCAGGGATTGCCTCAAGATATTTCTTCAGGTTCTTCTTCATAAGCCCTGTTGCTCCCACCACAACTTGTTATGTGTCGGACGCAGCTCAGAGAACCGACCAGCGTTTGAAGGACCCAGTATGAAATAAGCAGAGCACGGTACAAAGGCTAACTGAATTTAATACATAACAGTGATACAAAAAATAACAAAAGAAAGTGCGGTCTGGCGTGGTGCGCTCCCAGCAGCGCTAACAGTCCGGAGCCAGAAGCTGTTCGGACCCAAGGACCCCGCCGACACCCCCCCAGGTGGCCGCAACAAACCGAGTCTGTGAAAGAAGGAACCATTATGTGAGTCCACACTCTACACACAGAGAGAACACTTAAAGGTGTACAAACAGCAGACACTTCCTGGCTTGATTACTAATCAGCTTCCCAACCTGCAGGCATGGAACATCCAGTTCACAAAACCCCACTGCAGTGGAAGCCGATACATGACTAACATACAGCTCAATAAAAAAGGTGTGAGGGACACCACATTTACTGACTGTATAAATGTTAGTCACAAAATCTAACGTACCTCAGGAAGTGTGCTGACGAGTGTGAGACCTCACCCCCTCCTCTTTCACAGACCGTGCATCAAACCCTGGACGTTCTCTGCATCCACTGATGATGAGATGGCTCCCGAGACGACGATCTCACCCGTCTGGTCACAAGGTCGAGTCTCTGGCAAATACACACTGTATACTCCAGTCTTAAATGCCACCATGTTCCAATCCATATAGATGCACCTCAGCTGTGAGTCCTGACGAGCCGCAGGTGATCAGGGTGAGGTCCTGATAACCTCAGCAACACAGCCACTCAGTCCCAAATGCAAGCCACCTGGAAGGAAAAACAAAAGACAGAAACAAAAAGGCAGCCAGGCCCCCCAGCCATACAACAGTACCCCACCCTCACGGGAAGCCTCCCGGCGACCACACAAACCTGGCCCAGGAGAAACACCCCCCTCCAGGGACCATGGCTGGAAACCGCATCTGCATTCGTCTTCCAACAGAATGGTTGATGTCCTCTCCTCTGGCTGCATCCTTGCCTTTGTTTCAGTCAGTCACTTAGCACAGGTGTGGCCAGGAGTGCCTTTATCCAACCATGTGCGGTCATTAGTCATAAAACAAAAAAGACAAACACAAACAACCAAACCACCCCTCCCCTCCCCAGGGGACCGTCCTATCAAACCCCGGGATGAGGAGAAAAGAAAAACCCCAAACTTAAGCTTACAAATAAAAGCGCTAAAACACCCCCCCCCCCCCAAACGACATGTAGGGACCAACACCCCCCAGAGGACTTCCCGCCAGCTCCAGGAGTAATAACCACAGCCGAGGTCCCTCTGGGATCCAACGTCACCCACGGGGACTCCCAGCGCCTCCCAGAGGACCACTCGTCAACCCCAGGAGACGCCTCCCCTCACGACCAACGGACCCAGCCCAGGCCGTCTATGGCTAGATGGACCCACAGCCCTTTCCCCCCCAGAGGACACCACAGTCAAACCCTGAGGGCGGAAACTGGGGGGAAAACACCCCCCCCCCCCCAGGTGCAGAGGTTACCTGGGAAACGCCCAGCATAACCACACTGCACCACTCCAGCAACGCCGACACTACGGCTCACACGGCTGGAGCCAGAGGAGAAGAGAGGGAACAAAAAGAAAATACCCCAAACCCCCCCTCCCCTCCCGGGTGCAGAGGTTACCTGGGAAACGCCCAGCACAACCTAACTGCACCACTCCAGCAACGCCGACACTACGGCTCACACGGCTGGAGTCAGAGGAGAAGAGAGGGCATAACAAAAAACAAAACAAAAAAAAAGAAAGAAAAAACAACAACCCAAATACCCCCCCCCCCCCCATGACCCAGCGGGGGACCGTCCCATCAAACCCTGGGAGGTGAAACTGAAAAAAAATAAAATAAAAGAAAGACTAACAGACTGACATAAGGTTGCTCGGGTCCTTTTTTTTTTTTTTTTTTTTGGCAGAACTGCAGGGTCACGACCCCAGACACTAAATAGTGAAAAACAAAAAAATAAAATCCCACACAAAAACCAACTCAAAAAACACCCACACAAAATGAACTAACACAAAACAAATAAGTGATTTATACCGTCAAGCTCCAACAAATGGAACACACCTGTTCCAACTTAAGAGCTTGACGGTAATGTGACTCAGTCACCAAAAGAGGGAGCCAAAGTGCTAAAAATTAAAAACCCCCTTTGGTAACTGAGAAAACAAACTCATGCTGCCTTTCTGTGAGCAGCACACAACCAAAAATGTGACTCAACTAAATAACACCGGAGCTGACACAACAGACGCAGTAGCTATCATTACCCGGGGAAACGAGGCTACGACTGTAACACAGGAAGCACCGCGACCCGTGCCACAGAGCTCCGCCGTGCACGTTCACCCATTACAGACTCACTCCTGCAGCTCCCATTCAAACCTCTTATCCGGTCGGAGCGTGACGCGAAGCCGTCGCCAGTCACACTCCACCACGACCCACGGATAAGGCACACACAGGAACACGGCTGCAAGAGAGCACGAATCAGTATTCAGTAATGGGTTCTCAAACACGCACCATCCGGGCGGAGAGCACCCGCAACTGATCCGGATAACTTCTGAACGTCTGCTGCCGCCTTCCCGGCGCGTTATCGTCTCTGCTACCGCTGGGTCCGTGATGTTTGGCCAGAGACTACTGTTATGTGTCGGACGCAGCTCGGAGAACCGACCAGCGTTTGAAGGACCCAGTATGAAATAAGCAGAGCACGGTACAAAGGCTAACTGAATTTAATACATAACAGTGATACAAAAAATAACAAAAGAAAGTGCGGTCTGGCGTGGTGCGCTCCCAGCAGCGCTAACGGTCCGGAGCCAGAAGCTGTTCAGACCCAAGGACCCCGCCGACACCCCCCAGGTGGCCGCAACAAACCGAGTCTGTGAAAGAAGGAACCATTATGTGAGTCCACACTCTACACACAGAGAGAACACTTAAAGGTGTACAAACAGCAAACACTTCCTGGCTTGATTACTAATCAGCTTCCCAACCTGCAGGCATGGAACATCCAGTTCACAAAACTCCACTGCAGTGGAAGCCGATACATGACTAACATACAGCTCAATATAAAAAGGTGTGAGGGACACCACATTTACTGACTGTATAAATGTTAGTCACAAAATCTAACGTACCTCAGGAAGTGTGCTGACGAGCATGAGACCTCACCCCCTCCTCTTTCACAGACCGTGCATCAAACCCTGGACGTTCTCTGCATCCACTGATGATGAGATGGCTCCTGAGACGACGATCTCACCCGTCTGGTCACAAGGTCGAGTCTCTGGCAAATACACACTGTATACTCCAGTCTTAAATGCCACCATGTTCCAATCCATATAGATGCACCTCAGCTGTGAGTCCTGACAAGCCGCAGGTGATTAGGGTGAGGTCCTGATAACCTCAGCAACACAGCCACTCAGTCCCAAATGCAAGCCACCTGGAAGGAAAAACAAAAGACAGAAACAAAAAGGCAGCCAGGCCCCCCAGCCATACAACACAACTGGTATGATATCAATTTCTTTCAATGACCACGTTATTTGTAGATCATTTTTAAGGTCTTGGTATTTCGTGATTTTCTCCCTCTCAGCTCTATTCAGGCCATAGTCATTGGGGACTGTCAGGATTGTCTTACAGACATAAAGACATGGATGACCTCTAATTTCCTGCTTTTAAACTCAGATAAAACTGAAGTTATTGTACTTGGCCCCACAAATCTTAGAAACATGGTGTCTAACCAGATCCTTACTCTGGATGGCATTACCCTGACCTCTAGTAATACTGTGAGAAATCTTGGAGTCATTTTTGATCAGGATATGTCATTCAAAGCGCATATTAAACAAATATGTAGGACTGCTTTTTTGCATTTACGCAATATCTCTAAATCAGAAAGGTCTTGTCTCAGAGTGATGCTGAAAAACTAATTCATGCATTTATTTCCTCTAGGCTGGACTATTGTAATTCATTATTATCAGGTTGTCCTAAAAGTTCCCTAAAAAGCCTTCAGTTAATTCAAAATGCTGCAGCTAGAGTACTGACAGGGACTAGAAGGAGAGAGCATATCTCACCCATATTGGCCTCTCTTCATTGGCTTCCTGTTAATTCTAGAATAGAATTTAAAATTCTTCTTCTTACTTATAAGGTTTTGAATAATCAGGTCCCATCTTATCTTAGGGACCTCGTAGTACCATATCACCCCAATAGAGCGCTTCGCTCTCAGACTGCAGGCTTACTTGTAGTTCCTAGGGTTTGTAAGAGTAGAATGGGAGGCAGAGCCTTCAGCTTTCAGGCTCCTCTCCTGTGGAACCAGCTCCCAATTCAGATCAGGGAGACAGACACCCTCTCTACTTTTAAGATTAGGCTTAAAACTTTCCTTTTTGCTAAAGCTTATAGTTAGGGCTGGATCAGGTGACCCTGAACCATCCCTTAGTTATGCTGCTATAGACGTAGACTGCTGGGGGGTTCCCATGATGCACTGTTTCTTTCTCTTTTTGCTCTGTATGCACCACTCTGCATTTAATCATTAGTGATCGATCTCTGCTCCCCTCCACAGCATGTCTTTTTCCTGGTTCTCTCCCTCAGCCCCAACCAGTCCCAGCAGAAGACTGCCCCTCCCTGAGCCTGGTTCTGCTGGAGGTTTCTTCCTGTTAAAAGGGAGTTTTTCCTTCCCACTGTAGCCAAGTGCTTGCTCACAGGGGGTCGTTTTGACCGTTGGGGTTTTACATAATTATTGTATGGCCTTGCCTTACAATATAAAGCGCCTTGGGGCAACTGTTTGTTGTGATTTGGCGCTATATAAAAAAATTGATTGATTAATGTATTCCTTTTCGAGTTCTTCTTGCAATCGGCCAGCTCTTTTGTGCTGTTTCCATCTGTTCATTCAATGTTTTTGTTCTCTTTTGCTGTATTTTTCCCTGGCCTGGCTTGCTAGTGGTGTTGCAGGTGTCAGCTCATTGCTTTCTCTCTCTTGCAAAAGATCTCCGCCAAAGTTTTCTGCCAATTTTATAACAGAGGTCTGTTGTGGCATGGTCTTAATATGGTGTTTCGTAACCTTTTTCATAACTTCTTCTTGAGAACTCTTTAAGTACTGCCCAATACTTATTATAGATGCTCTATAAGCCTGGTTGATCTCCATAAGACCTAAGCCTCCTTCTCGACGGGGGAGATATATTCTATCCATGCATTGATTTCTGTATGTAATTTTATGTAGGGTGAGCATCTTCCTAGTTTTAGTATCTAACTTGTTAAGCTCACCCTGTGGCCAGTCTACTATGCCAAAGCCATAGCTCAACACAGGCAATGCAAACTGGTTTATGGCTGTGATCTTGTTCTTTGGTGTCAATTCTGATTTACAGATCTTCTTTAAGCAGTTTAAGTATTCTTGTGTTACTTTCTCTCTCATTTTTTTATGCTCTATTGTAGTATTTTCTTCAATTCCCAAATATTTGTACGTGGAATCCTCAGCCAAATCTTCAATGGTATTCCCCTCATCCAACTGTATATTTTCTGTGACCTGCTTCTTACCACCTCTGATTGTACATTTAGAGCATTTATCCAGCCCAAATTCCATACTGATTTCTTTAGAAAACCTATGGACTGCCTCCACTAATCTCCTGAGTCCCCTCTCTGAAGCTGCAAATATTTTTAAGTCATCCAAGAATAGAAGGTGGCTCACCACCTGTTTATGTTTTCTTCCCCTACCTCCATCTAAATCATACCCGATGTCAAATTCCTTGAGGATCTTGCTTAATGGATCAATACTAAGACAAAAAAGGAGTGGAGAGAGACTGTCTCCCTGGAATATCCCTCGCTTCACTTTTATGTCTGGGATTATTATCTGCCCCTCTGTATAGCTTAGAGTGATGGTGGTGTTCCACTTATTCATTTGAGTTTTCAAGAGAGATCTTACTTCCTTATTGATGTTATAAAGTTCTAGGCATCTCATTATCCATGAATGTGGGACATTATCAAATGCCTTTTTGTAGTCAATCCAAGCCATGCTGAGGTTTCTCCTCCTTCTTTTGCAGTCCTCCAGGATAGCTTTGTCTATCAATAACTGGTCTTTAGCTCCTAATCTTTTTCTGAAACAACCTTTCTGTTCCTCCTCCAGGTAGCCACCGGTGTCCAGATGTTCATAAACGGCATCGGCTATAATTCCTGTCAGCCATTTGTAAGTTGTTGTTAAGCAGCAGATGGGTCTATACTTGTTAGGAAGCTGTGTTTCCTTGGTCTTTGGGAGTAGGGTTGTGTTCCCAGTCAATAGCCAGTCTGGTGTATCCTCTTTTCCGTTCAATATTTTTGTGAAAGCCGCGGCATAGTGGTGGTGCAATGCTGTCAGTCTTTTTAACCAAAAATTTGGGACTTTATCAATGCCAGGTGCCTTAAAGTTACTATATTCATGAATTTTATTTCTTATCAATTCTTCAGTTATGATCATTGCTGGCATTTGCTGTTTGTCTTTGTTTTTCCGTTTTATTATTTCAATCCACTCAGCCTCTTGGTGCTATTTAGGGTCTTCAAACAGTGGTCTCCAGAATCTCTCAACTTCCACTCTCTCAGGTGACTGCTGCACTTCTACTGTATCCCCCGCCATATTTCTATAGACCAGTCTAGGATTGTTTGCAAACTGCTTGTTTATCTGTTTGGCCTTTATTTTCTTATCTTTATTTCTAATTTGAGCGGCTAATGCTTTCACTATGGCTTGGTGCTCAGCCAGCCTCGCAGCCAGTTGTTTATCCTCAATATTGTATTTTCTTTTAATGCGATAGACTTTTCGAAGAAGGTTCCTTTTATGACTTTGGCCTCCCAGAAATATCGACATCTGGGAGATCTCTGCTGTGAGGCGACTAATTTTCTGTTGTAATGTCTTTTTCCATTGCGGCACGCTATTCCTTTTCCTGATTTTGGTTCTTCTGTCTGAATAGTGGGGGACTAATTTGCTTTGTATGTACCATGCCGCTCCGTAATTTACACAATTTATTTCTGATAATGTGGTTCCTTGTGGAACCAGTTTAGTCAATCCTAGGTTGACTTTCTGCAGCATACTTTTGAACTTTTTATTCTCCTTTAGTTTTATCAATTTAGGGCGCTCATCCATTTCAATTCTCCTCGTTTCCTCAATTTTATTTGCCAATTCTTCTTCCAACTCTAGCTGCTCTGGGTCCAGATGCATCTGTGTATTGTTTTCTGGGCAAATTGGTGTATGGCTTGTTTTTTGGTGAGACAATGCCTGATTTCTTTTTTGTGGGGGTGGTGTTTGATTCCCATCTTGTTGTGGTGGTGCCTGACTCCGACTTCTCCTTTGGTGTGTGAGGCTGGCTTGATCTGATGTTCTTCTTGGTGGTGCAATGGGTTGTGTGAGGGGGCAAATGCCATCCCTGACCATTTGCTCAGCCTCTTGCTGCATCCCATGTAATTCAATAGCCGTGAAATGTTTTTGTGCAATAAAATTGTGTTTCTGGGTGGTAAGTCGGCCCCTTGGTATATTTTTTTTACTTGGGCAATGATGGTGAAATATTCTTTGCCACTCTTTACTTCGTTCTCTCTGGTTGGTGTATTTTATTTTCGCATATTCCGTTGCCCACAACAATACCCACTCTTCCTCCCTCTTCCACTGACTCGCCTCAAACTCAAGCCGTTTCCCCTCCTCCATCAACTGATGATCCTTTATTACTTCTTTGTGGGCTTCTTCCTTTATTTTTTGTATGTCCTCTGCTGTCAAATATTTTGTAATTTGAGAGGCGATCGATTGTAATTTTGCAGTTGTGGTGGCTTCTTTCTTTTCCGTTGGTAAATCCGCTTCTTTTATCCGCTCCTCAAATACTGCCTTTTTCCTCCTGCCCCACTTCTCATGCCTTGAGTAAGCGAAGCAGTAGAAGATCGTTTTCTTCTCTTCAATGGGCCAATTTACAGTGGCGTAGTTTCGTAGATTTCTTTTGGCCCTTTGAGGCTGTTGCTGCTGGAGTCCAGGATCAGAACTGTGCTGATCTGATGGGTTATCCAGCTGAGTGCTCCCGCAGGAGAGATCATTCCCTGCAGCACTGAGAGAAGTTGCACCATTACTTTCCTCACACACCCTGGTGCCTAGGCATGATTTGGGGACCTTTTTATCCTGGGAGACATCCGGCCAGTACAATTTGCCATTTTTTGACTTTTCCATATTTGCTTTGTGGAGTTTTTAGCTAGGGTTTGTTTTCATTGAAACATCCTCATACAGAGATCTCTCCCCGCAAACCCTCTTCACAGTGGGACCGAGGACACTTGAAGCAAGTGCCCAGTAGGAACTCCAAACCCAAATTCCATACTGATTCTTTAGAAAATGTATGCCTCCACTAATCTCCTGAGTCCCCTCTCTGAATCTGCAAATATCTTCAAGTCATCCAAAAACAGAAGGTGGCTCACCACCTGTTTATGTTTTATTCCTCTACCTCCATCTAAATCATACCCGATGTCAAATTCCTTGAGGATCTTGCTTAATGGATCAATACTAAGACAAAAAAGGAGTGGAGAGAGACTATCTCCCTGGAATATCCCTCGCTTCACTTTTATGTCTGGGATTATTATCTGCCCCTCTGTATGGTTTAGAGTGATGGTGGTGTTCCACTTATTCATTTGTGTTTTCAAGAGAGATCTTACTTCCTTATTGATGTTATAAAGTTCTAGGCATCTCATAATCCATGAATGTTTTTTGAAACTTTTTGCCCTGTATGAATTATCATGTCTGTTGAGAGTGCTCTTTAGTCGAAATCTTTGACCACATTCAGAACACACAAATGATTTTTGCCCTGTATGAATTATCATGTCTGTTGAGAGTGCTCTTTAGTCAAAATCTTTGACCACATTCAGAACACACAAATGATTTTTGCCCTGTATGAATTATCATGTCTGTTCATAGTGCTCTTTAGTCCAAATCTTTGACCACATTCACAACAGACAAATGCTTTTTGCCTTTTGGTTTTTCATTTATCTTTGATGTCTTTTTAGTAGAATGCAATGGGCCCCAAACCTGGGGTCTAAAGTTGCACCCTAGGCTCTATAGTTATCCTAACCAGATCTGGCATTGTATCCGAGGGCTCTCTTCAAGATGGTGATCGTTCCCTTAATCGCAGACAACTGCACCTCATGTGCACTTGGGTGACCGGGGATTGCCTCAAGGTATTTCTTCAGGTTTTTCTTCATCAGGCCTGTTGCTCCCACCACAACTGGGATGATATCGATGTCTTTCAATGACCATGTTGTTCTTAGGTCATTTTTCAGGTCTTGGTATTTCGAGATCTTTCCCCTTTCAGCTCGATTCAGGCCGTAGTCATTGGGGACTGTCACATCAATGATTTTGGCTGTTTTCTATTGCTTGTTCCAGATGACAATATCAGGTTTGATTGCACCTCCTTCAATGTGTCTTCCTGCTGGGATCTCTTTGTCGTAGAAGATCATTACTTTTCTGTTGGATGAGACTGGTGCTGGCTCGTGCTCCCAGACATGTTCTTTGACTTCCATCTCCAGTTCCTTGCAGATCTTCCAGTGGAGATATTGACAGATCTTGTTGTGTCTGGATGTATAATGCCCATCTGCCATGAGGATCTGGCATGCTGAAGTTAGATGGTTTACACTCTCAACAGCTGTATGACAGAATCGGCATTTATCATTCTGTGAGATCCCTGCCATTTTTTTGAAGCCATTTGTTAGAAGTCCCTGATCTTGTGCTCCAATCAGAATTCTTTCTCCATCAAAACCAAGTTTTCCATTTTTTTAGCCACTGCATTGATCCATCTTTGTCAATGTATTCCTTTTCAAGTTCTTTGTAGAAACGTCCGGCTCTTTTGTTCTGTTTCCATCTTTCCACTCAATGTTTTCCTTCTCTTTTGCTGTATTGGTCTCTGGTCTGTCTTGCAAGTTTTGTTGCAGGCATGAGACTGTTGCTTTTTCTCTCTTGTATAAGTTCTCCGCCAAAGTTTTTTGCCAGTTTAGTGATTGAGGTCCGTTCAGTTATGGCCTCGTGGTGTTGTGTGACCGTTTTTACGATTTCTTCTTCAGAGCTCTTTAAGTACTGTCCAATACTTACTATCGATGCTCTGTAGGCCTGGTTGATTTCAGTGAGACCCATACCGCCTTCTCTGCGAGGGACATATATTCTGTCCATGCACTGATTTCTGTATGTGATTTTGTGGAGGGTGAGCATTTTTCTGGTTTTTGTGTCCAATTTATTAAGCTCACATTGTGGCCAGTCCACTATGCCAAACCCATAGGTCACCACTGGTATTGCAAACTGGTTTATGGCTGTGATCTTGTTTTTTGATGTCAGCTGTGTTTTGCAGATCTTTTTTAAGCGGTTTAGGTATTCTTTTGTTGTTTTTGTTCTCATTTTCTTGTGCTCAATTGTATTACTTTGTTCAATTCCCAAGTATTTGTATGTGGAGTCTGCAGCCAGATGTTGGGAAAGTGTAGTGACACGGACCCACAACAGGGGGCGTAAATGAACGGACAATGGAAGGAGTCAAATTATAACACTTTACTGTTGTGAAAGACACAACCAAACACAGCAGATTCAGAATGTGCAACAGTCAATCAATAAAGGTGTCGTGTGGGCAGGCTCGACGATAGGAGACGCCCGTCTGGAAACGAACCGGAACCACACGATTTCCACCGCCACCGAACCCGAGGAATACTGGAGCCACCAAGTCCCGGAGTCCCCAGGTGGCCACCTTCACGGCGTGTCGGATCTGGTACTGCTGGCAAAAAGCAAAAGACAGTCAAAGGGTGGGTGTGTGAACACCCAGTAACAATCCTGGAGGGAATTACACCTCCATCTCTCACTCAACACGTTGCAGCGGTCTCAGAAGAAACAGAGCGCCGTCTTGCACAGCCTCCACAAAAACGACCGGTACTCCTGCAAACACTCACAATAACAGATTTACAAATCTCACAAAAAGGCTGAGAGTATTACCTCTGATAGAAGATGATATCTCGGCAGTGTGGTGCAGGTGTCTTCCTGCTTTTATACCAGATGTGGATGATTGGTGACAGCTGTCACGGATGATGGGTGACAGCTGTCACCACGGCTTGTTCCTGAGGCGGCAGCGCCCTCTCGTGCCTGAAGCCCGCACTTCAGGCAGGGCGCCCTCTGGTGGTGGGCCAGCAGTACCTCCTCTTCAGCGGCCCACACAACACCAGATCTTCAATGTAGCTCCCTTCATCCAATTGTATGTTTTCGGTTTTTGTCTTTTTTTCCTTTTGTCATTGTGCATTTTGAGCATTTATCCAGTCCAAATTCCATGCCAATGTCTTTTGAGAACTTATGGACAGTTTCCACGAGCTGCCTGAGTCCGTTTTTTGTGTTGGCATAGATTTTCAAATCGTCCATGAACAACAGATGGTTCACAAGTTTTTGGTTTTCCTTTCCTTTGTCTTTACTTAAGTCATATCCAATGTCATGCTCCTTCAGGATCTTGCTGAGCGGGTCCATGATTAAGCAGAATAAGAGAGGCAAAAGGCTGTCTCCCTGAAGTATCCCTCTCTGAACTCATACGTCTGGGATTGTTATTTGTCCCTCTGTGTGATTGAGGGTGATGGTGGTGTTCCACTTGTTCATTTGTGCTCTCAGGAAAGATCTTATTTCCTCATTGATGTTGTAGAGTTCTAAGCACCTCATGATCCAGGAGTGTGGTACACTGTCAAATGCCTTTTTGTAGTCAATCCAAGCCATGCTGAGGTTCCTCTGCCTTGTTTTGCAGTCCTCCAGGATAACTTTGTCTGTCAGTAACTGGTCTTTAGCTCCTAATCTTCTTTTGGAACATCCTTTCTGTTCATTTTCCAGGTAGCCACCAGTGTCAAGATGTTCATAAATGGCATCAGTTATGATTCCTGTCAGCCATTTGTACGTTGTTGTTAGGCAGCAGATGGGTCTGTACTTGTTGGGAAGCTGTGTATCCTTGGTCTTTGGAATTAGGCTTGTGTTCCCTGTCGTTAGCCAGTCTGGTGTGTCCTCTTCTCCGTTTAATATTTTTGTGAAAGCCACAGCATAATGTTGGTGTAATGCTGTCAGTCTTTTCAGCCAAAAATTTGGGATTTTGTCGATGCCAGGTGCCTTGAAGTTACTGTATTCACTCATTTTCTTTCTGATCTCCTCTTCAGAGATTACAATTGCTGGCATTTGTTGTTTGTCTTTGTTTTTCTGTTGTATTTTTTCAATCCATTCAGCCTCTTGGTGTTGTTTTGGGTCTTCAAAGAGTGGTCTCCAGAATTTTTCAATTTCCTCTCTCTCAGGTGGCTGTTGTACTTCTATTGTGTCGTTTGCCAGCCTTCTGTACACTAGTCTGGGATTTTTGCAAATAGTTTATCTGTTTTGCTTGTATTTTCTTTTCTTTGTTCCTAATTTGTGCTGCGAAAGCTTTTACTAAGGCTTGATGCTCAGCCAGCCTTCCACCTAGCAGTTTGTCTTCAACATTGTATTTTCTTTTAATGCGATTTATTTTTTTAAGAAGATTCTTTTTGTGGTTCTTGTTTCCCAAAAATGTGGCCATTTGGGAGATCTCTGCTCTTAGGCAGCTGATTTTTTGTTGTAATTTCTTTTTCCATCATGGCATGGTATTCTTTTTCTTATTTGTGGTTCCGTTTCTCTCCAAATCTTGTGGGGCTAATTTACTTTGTATGTACCATGCCGCTCCATAATTTACGGAGTTTAACTCTGTCAATGTGGCTCCTTTTTGGGACCAATTTGGTCAGTCCTATGTTAACTTTTTGCAGGATATTTTTGAATTTTGCATTCTCCTTTAGTTTAGTCAGCTTTGAGCGCTCTTTCATGTCCATTTTTCTTGTTTCTTCAATCTTATTTGCCAATTCCTCTTCTAGTTCCTGCTGTTCTGGGTCTGTGTGCACCTGTATATTATTTTGTAGATGAGCTGGTGAACTGTTCATTTTTTCGGGGGGCAGTGAGTTGCTCGTTTTTTCGGGGGGTAGTGAGTTGCTCGTTTTTTCGGGGGGCAGTGAGTTGCTCGTTTTTTCGGGGGGCAGTGAGTTGCTCGTTTTTTCGGGGGGTAGTGAGTTGCTCGTTTTTTCGGGGGGCAGTGAGTTGCTCGTTTTTTTCGGGGAGCAGTGAGTTGTTCATTTCATTTTATTTAAAATTCAAAATTCTTGAAAGGGTAGTTGTAAAACAGCTAACTGATCATCTGCAGAGGAATGGTCTATTTGAAGAGTTTCAGTCAGGTTTTAGAATTCATCATAGTACAGAAACAGCAACAGTGAAGGTTGCAAATGATCTTCTTATGGCCTCGGACAGTGGACTCATCTCTGTGCTTGTTCTGTTAGACCTCAGTGCTGCTTTTGATACTGTTGACCATAACATTTTATTACAGAGATTATAGCATGCCATAGGTATTAAAGGCACTGCGCTGTGGTGGTTTGAATCATATTTGTCTAATAGATTACAATTTGTTTATGTAAATGGGGAATCTTCTTCACAGACTAAAGTTAATTATGGAGTTCCACAAGGTTCTGTGCTAGGACCAATTTTATTCACTTTATACATGCTTCCCTTAGGCAGTATTATTAGACGGTATTGCTTAAATTTTCATTATTACGCAGATGATACCCAACTTTATTTATCCATGAAGCCAGAGGACACACACCAATTAGCTAAACTGCAGGATTGTCTTACAGACATAAAGACATGGATGACCTCTAATTTCCTGCTTTTAAACTCAGATAAAACTGAAGTTATTGTACTTGGCCCCACAAATCTTAGAAACATGGTGTCTAACCAGATCCTTACTCTGGATGGCATTACCCTGACCTCTAGTAATACTGTGAGAAATCTTGGAGTCATTTTTGATCAGGATATGTCATTCAAAGCGCATATTAAACAAATATGTAGGACTGCTTTTTTGCATTTACGCAATATCTCTAAAATTAGAAAGGTCTTGTCTCAGAGTGATGCTGAAAAACTAATTCATGCATTTATTTCCTCTAGGCTGGACTATTGTAATTCATTATTATCAGGTTGTCCTAAAAGTTCCCTAAAAAGCCTTCAGTTAATTCAAAATGCTGCAGCTAGAGTACTAACGGGGACTAGAAGGAGAGAGCATATCTCACCCATATTGGCCTCTCTTCATTGGCTTCCTGTTAATTCTAGAATAGAATTTAAAATTCTTCTTCTTACTTATAAGGTTTTGAATAATCAGGTCCCATCTTATCTTAGAGACCTCGTAGTACCATATCACCCCAATAGAGCACTTCGCTCTCAGACTGCAGGCTTACTTGTAGTTCCTAGGGTTTGTAAGAGTAGAATGGGAGGCAGAGCCTTCAGCTTTCAGGCTCCTCTCCTGTGGAACCAGCTCCCAATTCAGATCAGGGAGACAGACACCCTCTCTACTTTTAAGATTAGGCTTAAAACTTTCCTTTTTGCTAAAGCTTATAGTTAGGGCTGGATCAGGTGACCCTGAACCATCCCTTAGTTATGCTGCTATAGACGTAGACTGCTGGGGGGTTCCCATGATGCACTTTCTTTCTTTCTCTTTTTGCTCTGTATGTACCACTCTGCATTTAATCATTAGTGATCGATCTCTGCTCCCCTCCACAGCATGTCTTTTTCCTGGTTCTCTCCCTCAGCCCCAACCAGTCCCAGCAGAAGACTGCCCCTCCCTGAGCCTGGTTCTGCTGGAGGTTTCTTCCTGTTAAAAGGGAGTTTTTCCTTCCCACTGTAGCCAAGTGCTTGCTCACAGGGGGTCGTTTTGACCGTTGGGGTTTTACATAATTATTGTATGGCCTTGCCTTACAATATAAAGTGCCTTGGGGCAACTGTTTGTTGTGATTTGGCGCTATATAAAAAAAAAATTGATTGATTGATTGATTGATTGATTGATTTTATTTTGGCATATTCCTTTGCCCATAACAGTATCCACTCTTCCTCCCTCTTCCACTGACTCCTTTTAAACTGGAGTTGCTTCCCTTTATCCATCAACTGATAATCTTTTATCGCTTCCTTTTGGGCTTCTTCCTTTATTTTTTTATTTCTTCTGCCGTCAGGTATTTTGCAATTTGTGAGGCGATCGATTCCAGTTTTGCGGTTGTGGTGGCTTCTTTCTTTTGTGGTGGTAAATCCACTTCTTTTATGCATTCCTCAAATACTGTCTTTTTCTTTCTGCCCCACTTCTCATGCCTTGAGTAAGTGAAGCAGTGAAAGATCTTTTTTTTTTCTCATCAATGGTCCAATTTACTGTGGCGTAGTTTCGTCTGTTTCTTCTGGTCCATTGATGTTGTTGTTGCTGGAGTCCAGGATCAGAACTATGCTGATCTGGTGGATTATCCACCCGAGTGTTCTTCTGTTCAGTTCCAGAACTGTCTGAACTCCTGCCCTGTATGAATTATCATGTGTGTGTTCAAAGAGCTCTTTTGCCCAAATCTTTGACCACACTCAGAACAGACAAAAGGTTTTTGTCCTGTCTGTATTCTAATGTGCTTTTTCAGAGTGCCCTTCTGTTTCTGTCTTTTACTCCAATCAGAACAGCTAAATGGTTTTCTCCTTGCTTGCCTCTCTTTTTGTTGCTCTGAGTTGTTCATGTGACCAGATGCGTTTCCATATTTAGAGCCTTTAAACTGTTTCTCAGTGTTGCCTGAATTAACAAAATTGGTATTTTTTCGACAGTTAAAACTTGACTGACATTTTCTGGTCTGTTTCCAGTTATAACTGTCATCAGTGTCAGTTCCAGAAGTGTCTGAACTCCTGCCACTGGTATCTGGTTGTAAATGACTGTTTGGACCTGAGTTGCTGGCTGGTTGTGGTCCTCCATCGTCCTCTCCATCAGCTTCTGCTGTCAGTGTTCTGTGTACAGATGAGCTGCTGGCTACAGGCTCAGCCTCTGTGCTCTCATCACTTGGGCTTTGATGAAGCTGTGATGACTCTGGTTTTTCATCATCATTTTCACTCTTCACAGGGATGGCAGTGAAACCAAACTTGGTTGTTGTGAAAGTGTAGTGACACGGACCCACAACAGGGGGCGTAAATGAACGGACAATGGAAGGAGTCAAATTATAACACTTTACTGGTGTGAATGTCACAACCAAACACAGCAGAATCAGAATGTGCAACAGTCAATTAATAAAGGTGTCGTGTGGGCAGGCTCGACGATAGGAGACGCCCGTCTGGAAACGAACCGGAACCACAAGATTTCCACCACCACCTGAACCCGAGGAATACTGGAGCCGCCAAGTTCCGGAGTCCCCAGGTGGCCACTTTCCCGGAGTGTCGGATCTGGTACTGCTGGCAGAAAGCAAAAGACAGTCAAAGGGTGGGTGTGTGAACACCCAGTAACAATGGTGGGAATGCCACCTCCACCTCTCACTCAATACGTGTTAAGCAGTGATCCTTCAGAGGAAAAGAGTGCCGTCTGCACTCACTCAGCCTCCACAAACTAAGGACCGGTACTCCTGCAAACACTCACAATAGATAGATTAGTAATTTACCACACAGGCTGAGGATATTACCTCCAGATGAAGATGATATCTCGGCAGTTTGGTGGAGGTGTCTTCCTGCTTTTATACCAGATGTGTTGATTAGTGACAGCTGTCACGGATGATGGGTGACAGCTGTCACCACGGCTTGTTCCTGAGGCGGCAGCACCCTCTCGTGCCTGAAGCCCGCACTTCAGGCAGGGCACCTTCTGGTGGTGGGCCAGCAGTACCTCCTCTTCTGGCAGCCCACACAACATTGGTGAGCTCTGCCTCCTCCAGCTGCTGAAGCTGCTCTCCCTGCTGACTTATCCACAGCTTCTCTTCTTCTTTAATGTCCTCCTGGTCAACACTCAGATTCCATTCCTGGTGTTCAGGGAGAGGTTCTTCTTTAATCACCAACAACGGCTGCATGTCTGCAAAGAAACAAATTAACAATAAATGTTAGAACAACACTCATTAAAATAAAGTGTCAGAGTGGTGAGTTTGACCTGATGACAGTAAGTTATTGACCTGATGGAACTGATAAAGAGGAAATGTACATCAGATTTGATTTTAAATTTCACATCTTTGTCTTCTACAACTGACAATTGTAATGTTTTATTTTCTGGATTGCTGCAAAATAGTATAGGATGTCTACAGATGGTACAGAATATTGCTGCTCGTGTTTTGATGAAAACCAGAAAATCTTGTTTTCATAATCTTGGCTTGTTGTTTTGAGTTTTTAATTGGTTTTATTTAGGAATATGGGGATCATTGTTTAGGCCCCATTAATTAAAAAAAAAAAAATGAACATATCATTGATGGCGGTACAGCTGGTGCAAGAACCGGCATGTCCGCTAAGTGGCGAGTGTCCTTTGGCCAAAGTTTACTGAGCCAAGCCTGGAACTTGCTGCTTGACAAAGGTAGCTTGTATGCTAAGAGTTTTCCTCAGGGAGTTTGTAGCTCTGTGCTGACACATTCTCTTCCGTGTGCCTTCTGGCAAACTGTAGCTCAAATCTTGTGAAGAAAATCCTTCTCTCTTGTTGCAAAACTAAATTAAATAAATAAATAAGTAAAAAAAAAACATTTAAATAATCCACCCTCCTTCATCCCTTTTTCTTGATGTCAAGCAGTCCCGGCGCCAGAAAAAAAAATATTAAGGGGGAGATGAGTTTATCACAGGGGGCGGGGTCGCTCCCCCCAAAAAATATAAGTGCGCACCGGAGGAGACGTGAGTCTGAGCATGCGTAATGAATTGGGTGCGCTCCTGGAAAGCTCATGTATTTAGGCTGCACCGTTGTAAGAGACTGACTAAGAGTAAAGAGTGATGACAGTATTTTTTTAATTATTATTTGAACGTATAGACCCTCGGTCAGGTGATCTCCTGCATACCACACAGAGCCGGTGTTCTGTCGAGATGATGTGCGCCACCTTTCGACACTCTGAGCTGTGACGTACCTTCGTGTTGTCCAATAGGAACGACGCGTCGAGCCAAAACACGGAAGACTCGTGGCAGAAACCACTGATCTGTACAAAATGGATCAGACCAATCCGATTGGTGCAGAAACCACTGATCTGTACAAAACATTAACGTGTGACAGGACTGCTCATTTAGAGAGCAGTTTTCTGAAGAAAAATCATTGGAAATGTTTTTTTGTTGTTGTTTGTTACCTCAAAATTTCTGATTACTGTAAAAAAAAAAAGTTTATAACACTTGTAATTAAAATAGCTAAATAAATCAATAAATGGTTCTTTAGAAACCTTTCATCTGTAAATTAAAACCACCTGTTATTTCATATTAGATAATTTCTTGTTTAACATAAGGAACCTCAGACATTTATTTTTAGACAAATAAAATAACATGGAAACTTGTATATTTTTTAAGTCTGGTAGATTATTTATATCTCATTTCAACCAGAAAAACAAACACTAAATAAATACAAATGTTTATTATAAATGCAAAAGGAAACAATTTAACAATGACTGCAGTGTGATTGTAAAGTAGGATTTCTGTGACATAAACCTCATGATGAATTTTTTTTATAGTCATTTAAACTTGTAATTTTGTCAAAATATGTAATTGCCTTTAATGTTATCAGGACAGAATAATTTCTAAAATATGAATTTGAGCACAATAAGTGGAGAGCTTCTACTTGTGCAAATGTCTTTGGACTTTGATTCGTGGACATTTTTAATGATCCGTTCATTTATTGTTAAAATATAAAATGAAACAGCTTTTTAAAAAATAATAAAATAGTTGCTGTTGAAAGAGCCTTTTATTTAGAAGCAGGTGATGTTCTGCTGGATTCTCGGGACCAGATGAAGGTCTCTTCTGCAGTTTTTAACTCTGGTGGTGTTGCTGAAAAGCAGAGATGTTTTCTTTCGACTGGACTTCGTGGTGTTCAGCTCATCAATGGAAGTTTGGTTGTGTGCACAGCAAATGTTCCTGATTGGAACAAATAAAAATATTTCTTTAAATATAAAGAAACACTAAACAGTTTATACATAAAAAAATGGAGAAAAACGGCAAAAAAAAAACGATGGAAAAAACGCCCGAAAAAACAAGTTATTTAAAGTTGAGCTTTTGTGGTGTCTGAAAAAAGCTGTAGCTTTATTTGATAAAAATAAAAAAGACTGAACCATTTACAAATTAATGTGTTCACTCAGATCAACTGTGCTAAAAGGTTAAGATAGCGTTAGCCGATCATTAAACCTTCACAGTTCAGTAAACGTTTTATTTTTACATTATTCTCACCTCAGTAAAGCTGCAGAACTAAACTCCATTGGTCAAACTGGGACTTCACATATATCCAAAAAGTGGGAGATTTCGGACTGAGTGGGTTTGCTCCATCACCCCGGCGGCCTGCCTCGGTCTGCCCAGTGATGATGCCTGAAGGCCGGCTTCTCCGTGCGGGTCGGCCGCTGTCGCGGTTCGATCGATATCCCACCAACACGTCAGTCCTCCCTCGGTCGGTGTCACTCCGAAAAGTAGCTGAATAAAGCTTCTCCCAGCAGGGTGATGGAGAATCATTCTACTGCTGTTTTTTAAAGGTTTTTTTGTGGGTCAGGCGACGCAAATTCAAGATGGTGATCGCTGAACTTTATTCAGGTTATGGAAACAGCCAGAGTGTGACGTAGCAATCTCCCCTTGCCTCTTCCGAAGCGACGCGTCTGACGTCACGACGCGTTGGAAACGCACCGCCCTCTGCCGCACTGACAAGCGCAACCCTCAACCTATCAAATCCCTTGAACACAGACACACACCATATCCGTTTGTTTTAGAATTAATTACTTTAGTTAATTAATTTGGTTTATTTGTTAAATACGTGATATTATTGAATAACTAATATTTTGCTATATTTTCCAGTATTTCTTTTTCTTTCTTTTTTATTTTTTTTATAACTCTAACATCTGAGGGGGCGAGGTTGATGACGTGAGGGGGCGTCGCCCCCAAACGCCCCCTTGTGGCGCCGGCTATGATGTCAAGTATGATAAACTAAATATTTTTTTTCCAAATGGGGCCTTAATGTTTAATATGGCTATGCTCAGCACTTTTCTGATTTTTTTGTTCATTTAAAATGCTTTATAAATGTATTATTACGACTCAGGGCAGCACGGTGGCTTCATGGTTAGCACTGTTGCCTCAAAGCAAGAAGGTCATGGGATCCATTCCCACCTGTGGCCTTTCGGTATGGTGTTTGCGTGTTCTCCCCATGTTTGTGTGGGTTCTCTCTGGGTGCTCCGGCTTCCTCCCACATCCAAAGACATGCAGGATCGGTGAATTGAAAACTTTAAATTGACTCTCGGTGTGCGTGCAGGTGTTAATGTGTTTGTCTGTCTATATGTGGCCCTGCAATAGACTGGTGTCTGTCCAGGGTGTATCCCGCCTCACGTCCCATGACTGTTGGGATAGGCTCCGGCCCCCCGTGACCCTTCATTGGGGTAAGCAGGTATCGAAAATGGATGGATGGACTATTATTACTTAAACGGCACTCGAACAACATGTCAAAATTCATCACATATGACATAAACACATCTATAGTGACATTATAACTCATTAAAAATATAAGCCAGCTAATTTAATTAATATTTTGTAATGTTGCTGTTTGCAAAAACACAAAGTTAATGGACTGCATTTATACAGCACTTTTTACCATCTGATACACATGTTCATAGAGCTTTTGGCCGTTTATTCAATGTCTGTAGATGGCCAAAAGCTGTATTCTTTATTTAATAGCCAAAACATTTATTCAGCATTAAAATGCTCCCTTTAAGAAGTCTCAACTAATGATGTAACTTTTTTAAACTATCAACACAAAGTAGCCTTGCTATTTATGTTCCAAAATCATGATTTGCTATAATTTACTCATTGTACAGGTGGAAAATATGACTATTGAAAATGACGATTAAAAACAGTCCAAACCTAAACATTTATTCAACGTCGACAAATCAGACTGTGACAAATCTCTCAATTTTGAACGTCTTTTCAACAGTGAGCGTAGATGTTTTTAAAATGCCTTTTCAATGTAAAAATGCTCACTGGGAACTCACCAAGTAAGCCCGAGCCGACTGATGAAAAACACATCATGCTGTTTGTTACTCTTGTTGATGTAAGATAGAAATGCACTTCCAAACAAATGTAATACAAAATTTTTATGATGTAACTACAATATAATATAAATAAACTAATATTACCTGATTTTGTTCCATGTCTGATTGATTGATTTCATCTGGGCAATAAAAGTCCATGTACATAAAATACATAAAATGGAATGTGGTCCTCAGGACAGAGACATCAGCCATCCTGCCACCACAAAGTTAAATGGCTGCATGAGATGAATGCACATGCAGTATGTGGAATCAATGTATCTTCTTCTCCATACATAATGCCTGTGACTCCATGATGCATTATTGACAGTCACAGACTTTGATTTGTATTTATAATAAAGAAACCACAACCGTAAAAGCACACTTTATATTTGTATTTTTTAAATGGTGTAACTCTTTTAGTTGCATTGTCACAGACAGAATACACACTACATATCTTTGTATGAATTGACATATACAAGAGGTAACAAAAATTTCATTTATGCAAAACTATAAATGTAGATGCATGCATCTACATGTTAGTTTTATGCACACATCTTTTCTGACAGCATCCTTACTGTTGTGTGGGCCGCTGAAGAGGAGGTACTGCTGGCCCACCACCACCAAATGGCGCCCTGCTTGGAGTGCGGGCTTCAAGCACGACAGGGCGTCGGAACTACTGGGAGTGACAGCTGTCACTCATCATCAACACCAGCTGTCACTCGTTCATCTCATCACCATCACCATAAAGGCCGGACTGCAACTCCACCTCCTCGCCGAGAAATCAACTACCAATCAGGTAATTGTCTCTGCTGACTCAAAAACATTGAGTAATAATCTGAACTTCTTTGCAGCCGTTTTCCTGTGGTGTGTCCTTATCTGTGGGATTGGCGTTTGGTGTGATCAGCGACGGCTTCGCTTCACACTCCAACCAAATAAGTGGTTAGACAGGAGCTGCACGAGTGTGTGATTGGAGGTGGAGGTTCTCCCTCCTTTACTGAATACAGACTGTGGGATTACTGAGTGTGCGACCTCACACTCATCTGGACTGTCTCTGTTCTCTGCCAGCAGTACCGGGTCTGACTGCTGAAGACAGTGGCCACCTGGGGCGCAGGGCTTGGCGGCTCCGGTGTTCTTCAGCTCCGTTGGCGGTGGAAGCTGTGTGGATCCGGCTTTTCTCCTCGCCAGGCGTCTTCTATCGTCGAGCCTGCCCACACATCACCTGGTGTATGATTGACAGTCACTGTATTGTTATTGTCTGTACATCGTTGTGTGATTCACAACTGTTGTGAAAGTGTAGGAACACGGACCCACAACAGGGGGCGCAAATGAACGGACAATGGAGGAAGTCAAATAGCACTTTTACTGTTGTGAAATAAGCACAACAAACACGACAGATTACAATAATAGACAATAAAGTCAAATCACAAAAGGTGTCATGTGGGCAGGCTCGAAGATAGAAGACGTCTGTCCAAAGCAGAACCGGAACCACACGATTTCCTCCGCCACCGAACCCCGGGAATACTGGAGCCGCCAAGTCCCGAACTCCCAGGTGGCCACTGCCTCCGCTTGTCGGATCTGGTACTGCTGGCGAGGAACAAAAACAGTCAGATGTGGGTGCGCCTGCACCCAGCAACACGTATGGTGGCAAAAACCACCTCCACCTCTCGTCAGGAAAACACTGGTTAGTGCAGGAATGTGTGTACTTATCAAAAAGGTCCAATACAGTCTCCTGCTGTTCCACTCACTATCTGCGGAAAAGCAACAAGGTATTATGTTCAAGAAGACAACACAACTGGCTGAGTACGTTACCTCCTCGGTAGAGCGATATCTCGGCAAAGAGGTGGAGATGACGTCTTGCTGATATACCGATGCGGATCAGATGATTGGTGACAGCTGTCGTAGGTGACAGCTGTCACCCCGGCTGCTCCTGTGAGGTGGCAGCGCCCTCTGGTGCCTGGAGCCCGCACTCCAGGCAGGGTGCCCTCTGGTGGTGGTGGGCCAGCAGTACCTCCTCTTCAGCGGCCCACACAACACACAACATTAAATTGTTACTTTTTGGCTTATCCATTGTCCGTTCATTAACGCCCCCTGTTGTGGGTCCGTGTCACGACACTTTCACAACAGGATTTCTCGGCCAGCGTCATGGATCCCGAGGGGTGTCAACCATCGCTTGAACAGCCAATGGAAGAGCGAGGTGCACAGGCTCCAGCAGGAGGCGTGTTGGGTGAGCTGCAGCACATCTTAACCGCCTTTACCGCTCGGTTGGACTTAATTACCGAGCAGAGCAGTGTTCTCAATCGTAGGATGGAGGCTCTCACCGCCCAGGTGGAAGCGCGTGCTCAGGGCGCTGCTGCAGCACCTCCTCCTGCTGACCGTGTGCCAGAAACAGACATTCCGCTGGTCGTTCAACGAACCCCCCCACCTTCCCCTGAAGCATACATAAGTCCTCCGGAGCCGTACGGAGGCTGTGTGGAGACGTGCGCGGACTTCTTGATGCAGTGCTCGCTCGTCTTTTCACAGCGTCCCGTCATGTACGCGTCAGACGCCAGCCGGGTGGCTTATGTGATCAATTTGCTTCGAGGAGAGTCACGCGCCTGGGCTACGGCACTTTGGGAGCAGAATTCATGGCTCCTAACGGTTTATACTGAGTTTGTGAGGGAGTTCCGACAGGTGTTCGACCACCCTCATAGAGGCGAGACCGCTTCAAGTGTGCTGCTGTCGATACGGCAGGGGCGTCGGAGCGCAGCGAAGTATGCAGTCGACTTCCGCATCGCGGCAGCGTGAGCCGGCTGGAATGCTGTTGCGCTCCACGCCGCCTTTGTAAATGGACTGTCTCTGGTCCTTAAGGAGCACTTGGTGGCGAAGGACAAGCCGCGGGATTTAGATGGGCTTATCGACCTGGTTATACGGTTAGACAACCGATTAACGGCACACCGACGGGAACGAGACGAGGGGCGTGGCCAGGCACAAGCCGTCCCTCTTCCTCCCGGGTCCGAAAGGAAGCCGACTTCCCCACGCTCCACTGCCAAGGCTCTCCACATGACAACAGCTCCCCCTGCTGACGTTGCTATGGAAATGAGTAGGGTCAAAAAACGATCAGATCAGAGACAAAGGAGGCTGATCCGTGGAGAGTGTTTTCTCTGCAGCTCTACCGAGCACATACAGAGAGAATGCCCCAAACGGTCAAAACAACAGCACTCGTCCTTAGAGACTGGGCTAAGGGTGGGTCACAACACCCACGTAGGGAAACCCCGACGATCTGCACAGATCCCAGTCATGATCCTGAGTGGGGATCTAACCCTTCACGCCCCAGCACTGGTGGACACGGGGTCGGAGGGGAATCTGCTGGATAGCAGATGGGCAAAGGAGGTTGGGCTCCCTCTAGTGGCCTTACCGTCACCATTGTCGGTGCGGGCACTAGATGGCACCCTTCTTCCACTAATCACACACCAGACACAGCCAGTGACATTGGTGGTGTCTGGGAATCACAGGGAGGAGATTGTGTTTTATGTAACACCTTCTACCTCCCGAGTGATTTTGGGTTTTCTATGGGTGTTAAAACACAATCCCCGGATTGATTGGCTGTCTGGGGTTGTGGTTCAGTGGAGCGAAACCTGCCACCGGGAGTGTTTAGGATCCTTGGTTCCACCCGGTGTGACTGCTAAGGAGGAGGTTTCAGTCCCCCCCAATCTGACGGCGGTGCCAGCCGAGTACCACGACCTTGCTGACGTCTTCAGCAAGGATCTGGCACTCACGCTGCCCCCGCACCGTCCGTACGATTGTGCCATTGATTTGATACCGGGCGCTGAGTACCCGTCCAGCAGGCTGTACAACCTCTCACGTCCGGAACGCGAATCAATGGAGACCTACATCCGGGACTCGTTAGCTGCCGGGTTGATCCGGAACTCCACCTCCCCGATGGGTGCTGGTTTCTTTTTTGTGGGCAAGAAGGACGGCGGACTCCGTCCATGCATTGATTACAGAGGGCTGAACGAGATCACGGTTCGCAACCGATACCTGTTACCTCTGTTGGATTCAGTGTTCACGCCTCTGCATGGAGCCCAAATTTTCACGAAATTGGATCTTAGGAATGCTTATCACCTGGTTCGGATCCGGGAGGGAGACGAGTGGAAGACGGCATTTAACACCCCGTTAGGTCACTTTGAGTACCTGGTCATGCCGTTCGGCCTCACCAATGCGCCCGCGACGTTCCAAGCATTGGTTAATGACGTCTTGCGGGACTTCCTGCATCGGTTTGTCTTCGTATATCTAGACGATATACTCATCTTTTCTCCGGATCCTGAGACCCATGTCAAGCATGTACGTCAGGTCCTACAGTGGTTGTTGGAGAACCGGCTGTTTGTGAAGGGCGAGAAGTGTGAGTTCCACCGCACTTCTTTGTCCTTCTTGGGGTTCATCATCTCCTCCAACTCCGTCGCCCCTGATCCGGCCAAGGTTGCAGCGGTGAGAGATTGGCCCCAACCAACGAACCGTAGGAAACTACAACAGTTCCTCGGTTTTGCAAATTTCTACCGGAGGTTCATCAAGGGCTACAGTCAGGTAGTTAGCCCCCTGACAGCCCTGACCTCCACAAAAGTCCCCTTCACCTGGTCGGATCGGTGCGAAGCCGCGTTTAGGGAGTTGAAATGCCGGTTCTCGACTGCACCGGTTCTGGTGCAGCCCGATCCCAAGCGCCAGTTTGTTGTTGAAGTGGATGCCTCTGACTCAGGGATAGGAGCCGTGCTGTCCCAGAGCTGGGAGTCCGACAAGGTTCTCCATCCATGTGCCTACTTTTCCCGCAGGTTGACCCCAGCTGAACGGAACTATGACGTCGGCAATCGGGAACTTCTTGTGGTGAAGGAGGCTCTTGAGGAGTGGAGACACCTGTTGGAGGGAGCATCGTTACCATTTACGGTTTTCACGGACCATCGGAACCTGGAGTACATCCGGACCGCGAAGCGTCTGAACCGCAGGCAAGCCCGCTGGTCGCTATTCTTCGGGCGTTTTGACTTCCGGATCACCTACCGCCCCGGGACAAAGAACCAACGATCTGACGCCCTGTCCCGGGTGCATGAAGAGGAGGTCAAGACCGAGCTGTCAGACTTCCCTGAAACCATCATCCCCGAGTCCACTGTCGTGGCCGCCCTTACCTGGGACGTGGAGAAGACCGTCCGGGAGGCCCTGACATGGAGCCCGGACCCGGGGACACGTCCGAAGAACAAACTGTACGTCCCACCAGAGGCCAGGGCTGCGGTCCATGACTTCTGTCACGGTTCCAAGCTCTTCTGTCACCCAGAAATGTGAAGGACTGTGGCAGTGGTCCGGCAGCGCTTCTGGTGAGCGTCTATGGAAGCCGACGTCCGGGAGTATGTCCAGGCCTGCACCACCTGTGCCAGGGGCAAAGCCGACCATCACAAGGCCCAAGGCCTCCTCCAGCCTCTGCCTGTGCCTCGTCGCCCCTGGTCTCATATCGGCCTGGACTTTGTCACGGGCCTCCCACCGTCCCAGGGCAACACCACCATCTTAATGATAGTGGACCGGTTCTCCAAGGCGGCCCACTTCGTGGCCCTCCCGAAGCTCCCGACGGCCCAGGAGACTGCAGACCTCCTGGTCCACCACGTCGTGCGTCTGCATGGGATTCCATCAGACATTGTCTTGGATCGTGGTCCTCAGTTCTCCTCCCAGGTCTGGAGGAGTTTCTGCAGGAAACTGGGGGCCACCGTCAGTCTCTCGTCTGGATACCACCCCCAGATGAACGGGCAGGTAGAGCGGACTAACCAGGAACTGGAGCAGGCCCTCCGCTGCGTGACCTCCACGCACCCGACGGCCTGGAGTGACCATCTGGCCTGGATCGAGTACGCTCATAATAGCCAAGTCTCATCTGCCACCGGCCTCTCCCCGTTTGAGGTGTGTTTGGGGTACCAGCCCCCATTGTTTCCACTGGTGGAGGGAGAGGTCGGGGTGCCCTCGGTCCAGGCCCATCTGAGGAAGTGCCGTCGGGTGTGACGTACCGCCCGCTCTGCCCTGCTCAGAGCCCGGACGAGGGCTAAGGCTCATGCAGACCGCCGGCGTTCCCCGGCACCTGCATACCAGCCCGGGCAGGCAGTTTGGTTATCCACAAAGGACATACCTCTGCACACGGAATCCCAGAAACTAAAGGACAGATTTATAGGACCCTTCACCATCGTGAAGGTCCTCAGTCCAGCCGCAGTGAAGCTGAAGCTGCCAGCTTCACTGCGGATACATCCAGTATTCCATGTCTCCAGACTCAAACCCTGCCACACCTCTCCCCTCTGTGCCCCCGGACCGGCGCCGCTGCCTGCCCGGATCATCAACGGGGAGCCGGCTTGGACTGTGCACCGACTCCTGGACGTTCGTTGAAAGGGCCGGGGGTTCCAGTATTTGGTGGACTGGGAAGGATATGGACCCGAAGAATGCTCCTGGGTGAAGAGGAGCTTCATCCTGGACCCGGCCCTCCTGGCCGATTTCTACGCCCGGCACACGGACAAGCCTGGTCGGGCGCCAGGAGGCGCCCGTTGAGGGGGGGGTCCTGTTGTGTGGGCCGCTGAAGAGGAGGTACTGCTGGCCCACCACCACCAGATGGCGCCCTGCTTGGAGTGCGGGCTTCAAGCACGAGAGTGTGCCGGAGCCACTGGGAGTGACAGCTGTCACTCATCCTCAGCACCAGCTGTCACTCGTTCATCTCATCACCATCACCATAAAGGCCGGACTGCAACTCCACCTCCTCGCCGAGAAATCAACTACCAATCAGGTAATTGTCTCTGCTGACTCAAAAACATTGAGTAATAATCTGAACTTCGTTGCAGCCATTTTCCTGTGGTGTGTCCTTATCTGTGGGATTGGCGTTTTGTGTGATCAGCGACGGCTTCGCTTCACACCCCAACCAGATAAGTGGTTAGACAGGAGCTGCACGAGTGTGTGATTGGAGGTGGAGGTTCTCCCTCCTTTACTGAATACAGACTGTGGGATTACTGAGTGCGCGACCTCACACTCATCTGGACTGTCTCTGTTCTCTGCCAGCAGTACCGGGTCTGACTGCTGAAGACAGTGGCCACCTGGGGCGCAGGGCTTGGCGGCTCCGGTGTTCTTCAGCTCCGTTGGCGGTGGAAGCTGTGTGGATCCGGCTTTTCTCCTTGCCAGGCGTCTTCTATCGTCGAGCCTGCCCACACGTCACCTGGTGTATGATTGACAGTCACTGTATTGTTATTGTCTGTACATCGTTGTGTGATTCACAACATTAAATTGTTACTTTTTGGCTTATCCATTGTCCGTTCATTAACGCCCCCTGTTGTGGGTCCATGTCACGACACTTTCACAACACTTACCCCATCTTCACAGCTACACGTTATTTACAACATACTGCAGGAATGACACAAGGCCATTTTAAGACCTATAGGTGGAAGAAGTGTTTTTAGAAATTTGTTTTTAATGTCGTCGCACTAAAACAGGGTTCCTACCGCTGGATGCAAGACAGACTGAAAACTTTTGAAGAACAGTGAGATTTAAATTTAAGATCAACATCATAGTGAGGCAGCATCCCAGCAATAAGCCAACATGATTTGTTGGATCGACTGTCTTGATTTTCCAAAGGAAAATAATGGATTTTATTCACTGAAGTCATGTTGATCTGAATTAATATTGCAGTGATGAATAAATTCTGGGAGCAAAGATAATTACTGTTCATCTGCTCATAACCAGAGCTGCACTTCGTGTACAACAGGTTACTGATGCTGACCTTTTAGTGCCAAGTGTTGGATCAAAATAAACCAAACTTCTACGTGCCGGAATACACAAATCACTGCCATCAGAATCCTTTCAGTTACCTTTGTTCATTTCTAAATTCAAAGTCCCTGCTGACCTTGGACAAAGGGAGTCAAAACATTGAGGGCAGTGACGTCATTTTCCTTCAGGAAGAAATTATCCAGAGATTTTACAGAATATGGAGAAATTTTATGTGTATCTCATCAAAATCCTCCTCATCCTGTTGCAGAAGCATTGACAGAATCACTGGAGGAAAACCCGATGAGGAAAATATGTGACCTTTACAACAACATGTTCTAAAGTATCAGTAACACAAACAAAGTTGGAGGATTAAAAACAGCATCATGCTCTTTACCTCTTTTGTTCTCTTCTTTTAAATGACACATCTGGTCTGCGATCATTCCTTCATCAGCAGGTGTTAGCTGTAGTTTCAACATGTCCCTCAGCTGCTGGACTTCAGACATGTTTGTAGAAAGACTTTAAAAAACACAAAAGAAAGAGTCAACGACCAAGTGGAGGAAAGACTAAAAACAGGCTGATTTAATCATCTGTTGCTGCTCTGCTGCCCAGGCTGACCAATCACAAGTCAGAGACAACACCAAAATGTCCCTGTGCTGGGACAGATGTCCTAAAGCAGGAGACACCAACCCTGATCCCAGAGATCACCTGACGTGCACGCTTCCCTTACAGACCTGCTGTGATTGACTGATCGATAGATATGTCTATAAAATGAAAGAACTTATGATGTTTTTTGTTTTTTTTATCCAATCCCCTGCTCCTCATGTCAACTTCTCTGTGTATCTGTGCAGTTGGACCATCAAAGTCTTC
Source organism: Thalassophryne amazonica (assembly GCF_902500255.1). Classification (NCBI taxonomy): domain Eukaryota; kingdom Metazoa; phylum Chordata; class Actinopteri; order Batrachoidiformes; family Batrachoididae; genus Thalassophryne; species Thalassophryne amazonica. Next base: position 69,817,156 of record NC_047122.1, read on the forward strand.
TGACTTGAGTGAAATCATGGTATTGTGCTCAGAATTCAGCAGTTTGGAGTCATGAAGTTGATTCATGAGCTTCAGATTTTATGAACTGTCTGCATAGTTCCATTTTCTTGTGTATAAAATGAGGAAAAACTGTAATCGATCGTATCAATTGATCATCTACATCAGTCCATCACCAAGCTGAACTGTCCTTCATTTATCATCTAGTTTATCTTATTTATTTCTGCTGAGAATGACAGCCTCAACACTGCATTTAATCTATTATTAGACTCTATCGGCTTTGCTCAAAAAGTAAATGAGTCCACCCACCACTTTAATCATATCTTAGATCTTGTTCTGACTTATGGTATGGAAATAGAAGACTTAACAGTATTCCCTGAAAACTCCCTTCTGTCTGATCATTTTTTAATAACATTTACATTTACCCTGATGGACTACCCTGCAGTGGGGAATAAGTTTCATTACACTAGAAGTCTTTCAGAAAGCGCTGTAACTAGGTTTAAGGATATGATTCCTTCTTTATGTTCTCTAATGTCATATACCAACACAGAGCAGAGTAGCTACCTAAACTCTGTAAGGGAGATAGAGTATCTCGTCAATAGTTTTACATCCTCTTTGAAGACAACTTTAGATGCTGTAGCTCCTCTGAAAAAGAGAGCTTTAAATCAGAAGTGTCTGACTCCGTGGTATAACTCACAAACTCGTAGCTTAAAGCAGATAACCCGTAAGTTGGAGAGGAAATGGCGTCTCACTAATTTAGAAGATCTTCACTTAGCCTGGAAAAAGAGTTTGTTGCTCTATAAAAAAGCCCTCCGTAAAGCTAGGACATCTTTCTACTCATCACTAATTGAAGAAAATAAGAATAACCTCAGGTTTCTTTTCAGCACTGTAGCTAAGCTGACAAAGAGTCAGAGCTCTATTGAGCTGAGTATTCCATTAACTTTAACTAGTAATGACTTCATGACTTTCTTTGCTAACAAAATTTTGACTATTAGAGAAAAAATTACTCATAACCATCCCAAAGATGTATCGTTATCTTTGGCTGCTTTCAGTGATGCCGGTATTTGGTTAGACTCTTTCTCTCCGGTTGTTCTGTCTGAGTTATTTTCATTGGTTGCTTCGTCCAAACCATCGGCATGTTTATTGGACCCCATTCCTGCCAGGCTGCTCAAGGAAGTCCTACCATTATTTAATGCTTCAATCTTAAATATGATTAATCTATCTTTGTTAGTTGGTTATGTACCACAGGCCTTTAAGGTGGCAGTAATTAAACCATTACTTAAAAAGCCATCACTTGACCCAGCTATCTTAGCTAATTATAGGCCAATTTCCAACCTTCCTTTTCTCTCAAAGATTCTTGACAGGGTAGTTGTAAAACAGCTAACTGATCACCTGCAGAGGAATGGTCTATTTGAAGAGTTTCAGTCAGGTTTTAGAATTCATCATAGTACAGAAACAGCATTAGTGAAGGTTACAAATGATCTTCTTATGGCTTCGGACAGTGGACTTATCTCTGTGCTTGTTCTGTTGGACCTCAGTGCTGCTTTTGATCCTGTTGACCATAAAATTTTATTACAGAGATTAGAGCATGTCATAGGTATTAAAGGCACTGCGCTGCGGTGGTTTGAATCATATTTGTCTAATAGATTACAGTTTGTTCATGTAAATGGGGAATCTTCTTCACGGACTAAAGTTAATTATGGAGTTCCACAAGGTTCTGTGCTAGGACCAATTTTATTCACTTTATACATGCTTCCCTTAGGCAGTATTATTAGACGGTATTGCTTAAATTTTCATTGTTACGCAGATGATACCCAGCTTTATCTATCCATGAAGCCAGAGGATACACACCAATTAGCTAAACTGCAGGATTGTCTTACAGACATAAAGACATGGATGACCTCTAATTTCCTGCTTTTAAACTCAGATAAAACTGAAGTTATTGTACTTGGCCCCACAAATCTTAGAAGCATGGTGTCTAACCAGATCGTTACTCTGGATGGCATTTCCCTGATCTCTAGTAATACTGTGAGAAATCTTGGAGTCATTTTTGATCAGGATATGTCATTCAAAGCGCATATTAAACAAATATGTAGGACTGCCTTTTTGCATTTACGCAATATCTCTAAAATCAGAAAGGTCTTGTCTCAGAGTGATGCTGAAAAACTAATTCATGCATTTATTTCCTCTAGGCTGGACTATTGTAATTCATTATTATCAGGTTGTCCTAAAAGTTCCCTAAAAAGCCTTCAGTTGGTTCAGAATGCTGCAGCTAGAGTACTGACGGGGACTAGCAGGAGAGAGCATATCTCACCCGTGTTGGCCTCTCTTCATTGGCTTCCTGTTAATTCTAGAATAGAATTTAAAATTCTTCTTCTTACTTATAAGGTTTTGAATAATCAGGTCCCATCTTATCTTAGGGACCTCATAGTACCATATCACCCCATTAGAGCGCTTCGCTCTCAGACTGCAGGCTTACTTGTAGTTCCTAGGGTTTGTAAGAGTAGAATGGGAGGCAGAGCCTTCAGCTTTCAGGCTCCTCTCCTGTGGAACCAGCTCCCAATTCAGATCAGGGAGACAGATACCCTCTCTACTTTTAAGATTAGGCTTAAAACTTTCCTTTTCGCTAAGGCTTATAGTTAGGGCTGGATCGGGTGACCCTGGACCATCCCTTGGTTATGCTGCTTTAGATGTAGATTGTGGGGGGGATCCCATGATGCACTGTTTCTTTCTCTTTTTGCTCCGTATGCATCACTCTGCATTTAATCATTAGTGATCGATCTCTGCCCCCCTTCACGGCATGTCTTTTTCCTGGTTTTTTCCCTCAGCCCCAACCAGTCTCAGCAGAAGACTGCCCCTCCCTGAGCCTGGTTCTGCTGGAGGTTTCTTCCTGTTAAAAGGGAGTTTTTCCTTCCCACTGTTGCCAAGTGCTTGCTCATAGGGGGTCGTTTTGACCGTTGGGGTTTTTTATAATTATTGTATGGCCTTGCCTTACAATATGGAGCGCCTTGGGGCAACTGTTTGTTGTGATTTGGTGCTATATAAGAAAAAAGTTGATTGATTGATTGATATTTGGTGTTCAGTCTATAATCACAACTTCTTTCTTCTCTTCTTTAAATCCACTCGTTTCTTCTTGCTGCTCTGCGATCTGTTTGTTTCTACCAACTCAAATATCTCGGCTTCATTAGCAGCAGTTAGCCGCTGTTACAACAACCTTCTCAGCTCTTCCACCTTTTCACGCTAACTACGCCTTTTCTTCTTCTTCCGGTTTACTGTCAACCTTTGTGCTTCTGGAGCTCTTCAAAAACATATTCAAGGATCACAGAGTGAAGTTTGATCTGTTCAGAGAAGAGTTTCCAGCGTCTCCAGCTAACTAGCTTTAGCCTCGAAAGACAATAAGAAAACAGTTCTTCTTCGTTGGATTTCTTCTTCTTCTCCTCCTGAAATTCCGGCAGGCTGTACACCGTCCGGTGTAATGCTGCCCTCCACAGGTCATATCGAAACACTAATTTAACCCTCTCATACTGTATATTTATTTTTGACAAGGACTCTTTAGCTAATTTGTCAACAACTTCATTACCTTCAACTCCCAAGTGACCCAGCATCCATATAAAACACACATGGCATTCTGAGTACTCAATTCTTAAAAGACTACACAAGATCTCCAATATCAAATCAGGGCGGGCCGAGAAGTTCTCTCTGCTAGAGCCACCAGAGCAGCAGCAGAGTCCAAGCATATGACACTGTACTCAGGCTTATTACGCTCTATCCATTCCATTGCCCTATGAATCACCAGACATTCAGCTGAGAAGATAGACATGGTGGTCTGGTAAGCGGATGGTGAAAGAAAGTTTCTCATCTGCAATAAAAACCCCAGTCCCAGTTTTCTCAGAACCAAGATCTCTTGAGCTATCAGTGAATATTTTAATGGATCCACTAAATTCATCCAGAAGCATCCTCACATCTTTATGACTATTTCTCCCTTCTTAAGGAGAGACAGCAGGACCGCAGGCTCAGGGAGAAACCAAGGTGGGACAGGGGACCAAAAAGATGCAGCCACGTTCCCATGCTCCAACCAAAAATCCCCCACCAACTGCTTTATATGATGTAAAAAAAAAATTGTCTTCTTTCCATTACCTGAAAACTTCCAAGAGCTATCTAAAAAGCATGTCAAGGCAGAGCTACAGCTAGTGCCACATAACTTAGCCCAGTAATGGAGCCCCAGCTTTTTCCTCCTGATTTCCAAAGATGTTTCCCTCATTTCAACAAGTAAAGCTGGAATAGGAGGCGTTTTGAAGGCACCCGCACAGATTCTCAAAGCCTTAGCCTGAACTGGGTCCAACATACAGACAACAGACTTGGCAGCTGAACCAAAAATCACACAACCATAATCTAAGACGGATCTTTTCATGGCGCGATAGATCACTGTCAAGGTATCGCTTTCAGCACCCCAGTCACTCCCAGCCAGACTATGAATAATGTTAATCACTTTTTCACACTTATCCACAACTTTTCCTATATGACCTTTCCATAACCTTTCCATGGGGAGGTGATAGTCTAGTGGTTAAGGTGTTGGGCTTGAGACCAGAAGATGCTCAGTTCAAATCCCAGCCAGACTGGAAAATCACTAAAGGCCCTTGGGCAAGGTCTTTAATCCCCTATTGCTCCCGGTGTGTAGTGAGCGCCTTATCTCACATCGGGGTGAATGTGAGGCATTATTTGTAAAGTGCACTGAGCGTCTGATGCAGATGGAAAAGCGCTGGGCAATCATACAACAGAAGATTTAATGTAGTTATTTTCCTTTTATTCCCAAAGATCAGAAATTTGCTTTTGGCGGAGGAAATTTGAAAAGTCATTTGCCCACTGAACAACCTACCCAGAGCCTTTTGTATTTGACAGAAAAGAACCTCTGTTCCAGAGAGCTCCATCAACCGCAAACAGACTTCCCAAAGCTTCATTGGATTTTAATGACCATGATAAACTTATCATTGCATTACCGCCACCTACTGGACTGGAATATGGACACGATGTTGACGTTGCCATCATAATGGACTGGTTGGCGCTATTTAACCACTCTGTAAGTCTGATGCGTGGAAACTGATGACGGCCCAACACATCCACATTATATATTAAAAGTATTTTCATTAGGGGGGTTTGTGTGTGTGTGTGTGTGTGTGTGTTGTGGGGGGGGCAGAAAATATTTGAAAAAAAAAAATCTGTCTCTGATATTTGAGGAAAAAAAGCCCATGAAGGTTTGCCGAATTTCCGCATCAGACTTACAGAGCTGTTAATTAGTGCTGACCTAATGGACTAGAAGTCCATGTCTGAACATAAACACCAGTTTCCAGCCTGAAGGATCTGAAATCCATGACTGGATTTCAGATCCTTCAGGCTGTTCCATAAACACCTCACAGTCAATAGGTGTGTGCAGATATTCGGTTTTAACATCCATTTGATGCCAGTCTGAATCATGTTGTGCTGTAAGCTGCATTAGACAGCGTACAGACTGTTGTGTGGGCCGCTGAAGAGGAGGTACTGCTGGCCCACCGCCAGAGGGCGCCCTGCCTGAAGTGCGGGCTTCAGGCACGAGAGGGCGCAGCCACCTCCCAGAAGCAGCCTGGAGTGACAGCTGTCACACATCAACCATCAATCACCACATCCCATAAAAGCTGGGCGGCAACTCCACCTTCCTGCCGAGAAATCGTCAAACCATTCAGGTAAAACGACTCAGCCGTCTTGTGCAGTTTGCACATATTAAGTTTGCAGCTAAGCGTAGTTGTAACGTCCTTTGCATCTAGGCTTGGAGAGCTGTTTAACTATCAATTCTGAGTTTGCAGACGTAACCCGTTACACGTGCAGCTGGAGCTGAGGTTGTAGGAGTTGGCGTTCCTGCTCCTCAGCGGTTAAGTTTTGACCCGTTACACCATTACCCCATCCCCGTAGAGACGGTGCCTGCTCCCAGACCACCAATAACCAGCAAAAATCTATTTAAGCATAAAAATTCAAAAAGAAAAAATAATATAGCACCTTCAACTCCACCACAGACTAAAACAGTTAAATGTGGTCTATTAAACATTAGATCTCTCTCTTCTAAGTCCCTGTTAGTAAATGATATAATAATTGATCAACATATTGATTTATTCTGCCTTACAGAAACCTGGTTACAGCAGGATGAATATGTTAGTTTAAATGAGTCAACACCCCCGAGTCACACTAACTGCCAGAATGCTCGTAGCACGGGCCGAGGTGGAGGATTAGCAGTAGTCTTCCACTCCAGCTTATTAATTAATCAAAAACCCAGACAGAGCTTTAATTCATTTGAAAGCTTGACTCTTAGTCTTGTCCATCCAAATTGGAAGTCCCAAAAAACAGTTTTATTTGTTGTTATCTATCGTCCACCTGGTCATTACTGTGAGTTTCTCTGTGAATTTTCAGACCTTTTGTCTGACTTAGTGCTTAGCTCAGATAAGATAATTATAGTGGGCGATTTTAACATCCACACAGATGCTGAGAATGACAACACTGCATTTAATCTATTGTTAGACTCGATTGGCTTTGCTCAAAATGTAAATGAGTCCACCCACCACTTTAATCATACCTTAGATCTTCTTCTGACTTATGGTATGGAAATTGAAGACTTAAAAGTATTCCCTGAAAACCCCCTTCTGTCTGATCATTTCTTAATAACATTTACATTTACTCTGATGGACTACCCAGCAGTGGGGAATAAGTTTCATTACAGTAGAAGTCTTTCAGAAAGCGCTGTAACTAGGTTTAAGGATATGATTCCTTCTTTATGTTCTCCAATGCCATATACCAACACAGGGCAGAGTAGCTACCTAAACTCTGTAAGTGAGATAGAGTATCTCGTCAATAGTTTTACATCCTCATTGAGGACAACTTTAGATGCTGTAGCTCCTCTGAAAAAGAGAGCCTTAAATCAGAAGTGCCTGACTCCGTGGTATAACTCACAAACTCGCAGCTTAAAGCAGATAACCCGTAAGTTGGAGAGGAAATGGCATCTCACTAATTTAGAAGATGTTCACTTAGCCTGGAAAAAGAGTCTGTTGCTCTATAAAAAAAGCCCTCCGTAAAGCTAAGACATCTTACTACTCATCACTAATTGAAAATAAGAACAACCCCAGGTTTCTTCTCAGCACTGTAGCAAGGCTGACAAAGAGTCAGAGCTCTATTGAGCCGAGTATTACTTTAACTTTAACTAGTAATAACTTCATGACTTTCTTTGCTAATAAAATTTTAACTATTAGAGAAAAAAATTACTCATAACATCCCAAAGACATATCGTTATCTTTGGCTGCTTTCAGTAATGCTGGTATTTGGTTAGACTCTTTCTCTCCGAGTGTTTTGTCTGAGTTATTTTCATTAGTTACTTCCTCCAAACTATCAACATGTCTATTAGACCCCATTCCTACCAGGCTGCTCAAGGAAGCCCTACCATTAATTAATGCTTCGGTCTTAAATATGATCAATCTATCTTTATTAGTTGGCTATGTACCACAGGCTTTTAAGGTGGCAGTAATTAAACCATTACTTAAAAAGCCATCACTTGACCCAGCTATCTTAGCTAATTATAGGCCAATCTCCAACCTTCCTTTTCTCTCAAAAATTCTTGAAAGGGTAGTTGTAAAACAGCCAACTGATCATCTGCAGAGGAATGGGGGTTTAGAATTCATCATAGTACAGAAACAGCATTAGTGAAGGTTACAAATGATCTTCTTATGGCCTCAGACAGTGGACTCATCTCTGTGCTTGTTCTGTTAGACCTCAGTGCTGCTTTTGATACTGTTGACCATAAAATTTTATTACAGAGATTAGAGCATGCTATAGGTATTAAAGGCACTGCGCTGCAGTGGTTTGAATCATATTTATCTAATAGATTACAATTTGTTCATGTAAATGGGGAATCTTCTTCACAGACTAAGGTTAATTATGGAGTTCCACAAGGTTCTGTGCTAGGACCAATTTTATTCACTTTATACATGCTTCCCTTAGGCAGTATTATTAGACAGCATTGCTTAAATTTTCATTGTTACGCAGATGATATCCAGCTTTATCTATCCATGAAGCCAGAGGACACACACCAATGAGCTAAACTGCAGGATTGTCTTACAGACATAAAGACATGGATGACCTCTAATTTCCTGCTTTTAAACTCAGATAAAACTGAAGTTATTGTACTTGGCCCCACAAATCTTAGAAACATGGTGTCTAACCAGATCCTTACTCTGGATGGCATTACCCTGACCTCTAGTAATACTGTGAGAAATCTTGGAGTCATTTTTGATCAGGATATGTCATTCAATGCGCATTTTAAACAAATATGTAGGACTGCTTTTTTGCATTTGCGCAATATCTCTAAAATTAGAAAGGTCTTGTCTCAGAGTGATGCTGAAAAACTAATTCATGCATTTATTTCCTCTAGGCTGGACTATTGTAATTCATTATTATCAGGTTGTCCTAAAAGTTCCCTAAAAAGCCTTCAGTTAATTCAAAATGCTGCAGCTAGAGTACTGACAGGGACTAGAAGGAGAGAGCATATTTCACCCATATTGGCCTCTCTTCATTGGCTTCCTGTTAATTCTAGAATAGAATTTAAAATTCTTCTTCTTACTTATAAGGTTTTGAATAATCAGGTCCCATCTTATCTTAGGGACCTCATAGTACCATATCACCCCAATAGAGCGCTTCGCTCTCAGACTGCAGGCTTACTTGTAGTTCCTAGGGTTTTTAAGAGTAGAATGGGAGGCAGAGCCTTCAGCTTTCAGGCTCCTCTCCTCTGGAACCAGCTCCCAATTCAGATCAGGGAGACAGACACCCTCTCTACTTTTAAGATTAGGCTTAAAACTTTCCTTTTTGCTAAAGCTTATAGTTAGGGCTGGATCAGGTGACCCTGAACCATCCCTTAGTTATGCTGCTATAGACTTAGACTGCTGGGGGGTTCCCATGATACACTGTGTGTCTCTTTTTGCTCTGTATGCACCACTCTGCATTTAATCATTAGTGATTGATCTCTGCTCCCCTCCACAGCATGTCTTTTTCCTGATTCTCTCCCTCAGCCCCAACCAGTCCCAGCAGAAGCCTGCCCCTCCCTGAGCCTGGTTCTGCTGGAGGTTTCTTCCTGTTAAAAGGGAGTTTTTCCTTCCCACTGTTGCCAAGTGCTTGCTCACAGGGGGTTGTTTTGACCGTTGGGGTTTTTCTGTAATTATTGTATGGCTTTTGCCTTACAATATAAAGCGCCTTGGGGCAACTGTTTGTTGTGATTTGGCGCTATATAAATAAAATTGATTTGATTTGATTTTGATTTGATTAAGTGTAATTTGGGATCTGCAAGAACTGTGGATATTGTGAGATCAGGAGGTGGAAGTGTTTTTCCCCACTGGAAAGGAACTGCTTGCTGACTGTTTTGCTGGGTGTGTGCACACACACCCACCATTAATTGTTTCTGCTTCCTGCCTGTTGGGAAGGTGTCGTGACACGGACCCACAACAGGGGGCATTAATGAACGGACAATGGATAAGCCAAAAATAACAATTTAATGTTGTGAATCGCACAACGAAATACAGACAATAACAATAATGTGGATTGTCAATTATACACAAGGTGACGTGTGGGCAGGCTCGAAGATAGAAGACGTCTGGCGAGAGAAGAGCCGGATCCCACACAGCTTCCACCACCAACGGATCTGAAGAACACTGGAGCCGCCAAGCCCTGCGCCCCAGGTGGCCACTGTCGTCAGCAGTCAGACCCGGTACTGCTGGCAGAAAACAGAAACAGTTAATGGTGGGTGTGTGAATACACACCCAGCAATCGTGTAAAGCTTAGTTCCTCCAGGAGGGAAAACCTCCACCTCCAGATACAGAATCACCCGTGCAGCTCCTGTCAGTCACTTACACTCACACTATCCGCCAATCCAGCTTCAGACTGTCACCACAGGAAAACGGCTGCACACAGAACAATATTCAGTCTCAGAAAATTCACAGCAGAGAAGGTTACCTGGAACGGTAGCTGATTTCTCGGCAAGGAGGTGGAGTTGCAGTCCGGCTTATATGGTGATGAGTTGAACGAGTGACAGGTGGTGCTGATAAGTAACAGCTGTCACTCCCAGCGGCTCCGACGCCCTCTCGTGCTTGAAGCTCGCACTCCAAGCAGGGCGCCATCTGGTGGTAGTGGGCCAACAGTACCTCCTCTTCAGCGGCCCACACAACACTGCCAGCAGTACCAGATCTGACAGCTGGAGACGGTGGCCACCTGGGGACTCAGGACCTGGCAGCTCCAGTGTGCTCCAGATCCGTTGGCAGTGGAAATCGTGTGGGACCCGGCTCTTCTCTGGACAGACGTCTTCTATCCTCGAGCCTGCCCACACGTCACCTTTGTACATTGATTGACTCCAAAATCTGTGATTGTTTGTATTTCGTTGTGCACTTCACAACAGTAAATTGTTGTTTTTGGCTTATCCATTGTCCATTCATTTACGCCCCCTGTTGTGGGTCCGTGTCTCTACACTTTCCCAACACAGACGTCATATTAGCAGTCGGAGACAAAGTCTCTTTATAATCAATCCCAGCAACTTGACTAGAACCTTTGGCCACAAACCTGCTTTGTATGTTATGTCTCATCTGGATTTTCTTTGTCTGTGTCCACCCATCTGCGCCCCCCCACACTGCATGTTTATCCTCAGGCAGTGGGGTCAGGGTGAAGGTGTCATTTTCCTCCAGAGAATTGATTTCCTCCTTTATAACTCTGACCCACGAACCTGAATTTGATGACTTCATGGCCTCCAATTCCGGCTCTGTTAGTGGAGGGAGGAGAGATTCCTCTGAGCCTGCGTAGGAAAAAGTTGGCCTTTAATTATATTGTTAAATTAAAGGGGTCCGGTAGTTCACTCATCTCAACTACTGTGCTAGATGATTGTTGGGAATTTAGTCAGGGTATGAGTAAGACTGTAAAGAAATCCTATTTGCATTGCGTAAAAAATAATATCCAGGAACTTCCCTTTTATAACAAGGAAATTGTGTCCCCTGTGCTCTGGCCCCAGACTCCTCCTTGGCTTTGGCGTGAGCCAAATATTGATCTGACAATAAGTCATTTGTTAAAGAATGGGTCCAAGGAAAGCTTGGCATCTCATGTGAGTCTCCATCTTGGAAATAATTGGAATGATGTAGTTAGAATATTCACAGATGGTTCTAAGGACCCAAATAGTAACAAGGTTGGTTTTGGGTTTTATGTACGCCATCTTGACCTTCGACAGAGTCACCACCTTCCGGATGGCCTGTCTATCTTCTCGGCTGAATTAACTGCAATTTTGTGGGCGTTGTGGTGGCTTGAGGAAAGTGGAGTCAAGAGTGCAGTGATTTGCACTGACTCTTTGTCGTCTCTGATGGCCCTGGAAGGAGGTGAGGGTTGTAAAGCTCGACCAGATATTATTGATGAAATTTTGATTACAATATACAGGTTAGAGATGGTGGGTTTTGACGTGGCTTTTCTGTGGGTGCCAGCTCATGTTGGAGTTGAAGGCAATGAAATTGCAGATGGCCTCGCAAGGCAAGCTTAAAAGAAGTGAGCGTTCATTTTAAAGTGCCTTTTGGGAGAACTGAGTGTCGCTTGTTTGTTATGGATACCATAGGAAAGCAGTGGCAGCAAATGGGGATGCTGAAATTAGGGGAAGAAAGTCCTGTGGTATTGTTCCTTCAGTAAATGGCACCATTATAAGATCTGGCCTCTCTCAGCAGGATGATGTCAAGCTGACACGTCTCCGGCTGGACCATTGTGGGTTGGCTACTGGATTGTTTCTCATTGGAAAACACAAAGATGGCCTTTGTGAATTTAGTGATGTCCCTGAAACCGTGACTCATTTTATTTTGCATTGTTCTGCTTATGCAGAGCAAAGAAAAGATATGTTCTGTGTGCTTACATCATTGGGACTTAACACCTTTTCCCTAAGGACCATTCTAGGTCAAGGAGCTTCCCCTAAAGAGAGGGCGATGGCAGTCATAAACTTTCTGAGGAGCACAGGGTGCTATAAGAAAGTGTAGGGCAGATAATTCATTGTGTTTTCTAGGTGCACATTCTGACAAGTGGGGGGCAGCAATGCACTAGCCGTGCCTAGTCTGCCGGAAATACAAAGAAGAAGAAGAAGAAGAGAGGAATGGAGTGGGCAAGTAGGTGGGGTTTTAAAATATCTGTGGAAAAAGTCAAAGTTTGTAGTGTTTGGGAGGAAGAGAAATTTGGGTAATGCAAGTTTGCAGTTATATGGTTTAAATTTGGAAAGGGTTAAATCTTTTAAGTATTTAGGGGTCCATTTTCATGAGAGGGGGACTTTCAAAACTCACATTGAGAAGGTGGTGGATAAATGTAGTAGAGTAATAAATGTATTGTGGTGCCTTTCTGGCAGCGACTGGGGAGCTGATAAAGCTACACTACTGATGATTTATAGAGCTACGATTTGCTCATTTTTGGATTATGGTTGCCTTGTGTATGGAAATGCAGCTAAAACAACTTTGGCAAAATTAGATGTGATCCAAGCAAAAGCACTTTGAGTGTGCTGTGGTGCAAAGGGGAGGGGGGAATATGTCCTGTAACTGTGGTGACGGAGGCAATGCAGAACAATTGGGATGGGTATCTGCAATTGTTTACTGATGGGTCAGTTTACCCCACTAGCCGGAGAGGGGGATTTGGGATTTTTATTCCTGCTGTGTCTCTGAGTCTTGGCAGATGACTTCCTGATGGAGTAGGAGTGTTTACAGCTGAAATTTTGGCTATGGTGTGGGCTCTTGAATGGGTGGAAGAAGTGAGACCGGAGAGGGCTGTCGTCTGCTCTGACTCAGCTGCTGTGTTGCAGTCCTTGGAGTCGGTCTCTTCCCGGTGTAGGCCTGATCTGGTGGTTGAGGTACTGACTGCTTTGCTCAGAGTTGAGAAGGGAGGGTCAGATGTGTGATTCATGTGGGTCCCGGCACATGTGGGGGTTAGGGGTAATGAAATTGTGGATCAGGTTGCAAAGAACGCTTTAAGACATGACACTGTAGATCTTGAGGTGGCTCATAGCAACTCTGAACATAAAGCCATGATTAAAAAAGTAGTGTGGGCTCAATGGCAGAAGGATTGGGACAATGGAAATAAGGGTAGGCATTTTTATAGTGTGCAGAAGTCTGTTTTTGGTGACTGCCCAACCTGGGGGGATAACAAAAGGGAGCAAGTACTGTTAACAAGACTGAGGTTAGGACACTGTGGACTGGCGGCTGACATATGTCTAATTGGTAAACACCACAATGGACTGTGTGAAACCTGCACAAAGAGAGAGACTATCCCTTGTGTTGTGATGGAGTGTAAAAGATTTTCTGAGCAGAGTTCTTTTTTAACATCTTTTTGATCTTGGTTTTGAGTTTGTTTCTATTAAAGTGATGCTTGATCCATCTGCACGTCAGCAAGAGGTCTACAATGCCCTGATGGATTTTGTGTTTAGCTCTGGCTTGCAGCATAGTCTGTGAGTAGAGTGTAGTAGTCATGGTCTGCCAGTGAAAGGCAGCAATGCGCTGACTGGCGCGCAGCCTGCCGGAAATACAGAAGAAGAAGAAGAAGAAGAAGAAGAAGAAGAAGAAGAAGAAGAAGAAGAAGAAGAAGAAGAATTATTATTATTATTATTATTATTATTATTTCCCTGTTGTTGTCCGAGGCTAAAGCTAGTTAGCTGGAGAAGCTGGAAATTCTTCTCTGAACAGATCAAACTTCACTCTGTGATCCTCGAATATGTTTTTTGAAGAGCTCCAGAAGCACAAAGGTCGACAGTAAACCGGAAGAAGAAGAAAAGGCGAAGTTAGTGTGAAAAGGTGGAAGAGCTGAGAAGGTTGTTGAAACAGCGGCTAACTGCTGCTAATGAAGCCGAGATATTTGAGTTGGTAGAAACAAACAGATCGCAGAGCAGCAAGAAGACACGAGTGGATTTAAAGAGAAGAAACTAGTCAACGTGCTGGATGCTGTTTTCAAGCCTGAAGTTCACTGATCCAGAGCAGGTTTGTCCACTAAACTTTATTTCAGACCAACTCCACCACATCCAAATGATATCTGGTAGTTTGTGTTGGGTTCTTATACCATAGACAGTTTTAAAATGTGTTTAAGATGTGTAAAGGAATAAAAAGAAACACATGAAGATATTGAAATTGTGTGTGTGGGGGGGCAGCTATTCATTTGTTCTCGGGGGTCTCACTCTCCCACACTTTGAAACCCCCTGCAGCATTTTATTGTTGTAGGATTTTTCTGTGAGCTTCTCTGTTTTTCTGCTCCTGAATGTTACTGAGCTGTTCAACGTCCTGTATGGACATGTATTACATGTATCTCTGTCAGATCTATACAAGCTTTAGCTGTGGTTTTTGAAATACTGTAACAGTCTTTTCAGTCTTCATGAATTTCATGTAGTTTAATTGTTCTGAGTTAATGCATAATTTGGTTTACAATTAAAAGGAGAATCATTCCAGGTCCTACTTCCACGTCATATTCTGTTATTTCAACATCATCATTGACAGTTCAAATGAAAGGTTGAATACAGGGTCATTTAAATATGCACTAATTTTGAGATTTTTTTTTGTTGTTCCAGGAGATGCTGAAAATGTATCATTAGATAAAAAATAAATTTGGTTTTTGGGATCCCACGGGGCCCAAGACTCTGGATCCTGGGGGCCTATGCCCCCCAAACCCCCTGCAAATTTTCCTCGGTTTTTACAATTTTCATTTCACATTCCTGTTTCTCTGAGATTTTTGGGCAAATTACAAGCAAAGAAAAAGTGACGATGCAGTGGAAAGTGGACATGTGTTACAGGTTGTTTATGACATTTATGACATTTGCAGGTGAGAGACCAGAGCTACTCTGGTTAGCTGTGTAGGCTAACACTTACTGACATGACCTCTTCCATTTGCCTCGTCTTCCCTTCTCCACTAGGAACCGAAAAAACTGCACTTTTCGTAACTGCTTCAATGATTGCAGCCAAAAACAAAACGGTACACCATTTGCTGTGTATATATTTCACAACGGGAGTAGCTGTACCCATAAGTGGTCAGATCCCACAATATCATGCAGGGTTTAAACACGACTGCCCTATTTTCTGAGGGAGTCTTCCCAAGGGATTAATAAAGTTCTATTTAATCTAATGGCAGCACGGTGGATTGGTGGCTAGCACTGCTGCCTCACAGCAAGCAGGTCATGGGATCAATTCCCAAATGTGGCCTTTCTGTGTGGAGTTTGCATGTTCTCCCCGTGTTTGCGTGGGTTTCTTCCTGGTGCTCCGGTTTCCTCCCACTTTTAAAGACGTGCAGGTTAGGTGAATTGGAATCCTTATAATTGCCCAGGTCTCCCTGACAAAAGAGGTCTCAATCTTAATGGGACTAACCTGGTTAAATAAAGTTTAAATTAATTGAATCACATTATTCATGTACCAGTATACAAACATTAACAACATATCAAGTCAATTTTGTTGCACACAAGTAAGGTCTAACCTTACCAACCCCTAAAAAGGAGACCTGAAAGTTGAGCTACAATTTGCCAGAATGTGCATCTAAGATGAAAGCCTAGATTTGATGTTTTGGTGAAAGAATTAAGTACTTTTATTTTTATAGACTTAAACAGAAAAGATAGCACTCTCTGTCTCTCTCCATTTCTCTCTCTGCCTCTCTCTCTCCATTTCTCTCTCTGCCTCTCTCTCTCTCCATTTCTCTCGCTGCCTGTCGCTCTCTCTCTATTTCTCTCTCTCTCTCTGCCTGTCTCCCTCTCTGTCTCTGTCCCTTTCTCTCTCTGCCTGTCTCTCTCTTTCTGCCTTTCTCTCCATTTCTTTCTCTGCCTGTCTCCCTCTTTCTGCCTTTCTCTCCATTTCTTTCTCTGCCTGTCTCCCTCTGTCTCCATTTCTTTCTCTCTCTCTCTCTCTCTCTCCCTCTCCATTTCTTTCTCTCTGCCTCTCTCTCTCTCTATTTCTCTCTCTCTGCCTCTCTCTCTCTCTCCCTCTGTCCCCTCTCCATTTCTTTCTCTCTGCCTCTCTCTCTGCCTGTCTCCCTCTCTCTCTCTCTCTCTGCCTGTCTCCCTCTCTCTCTCTCTCTCTACCTGTTTCTCTCCATTTCTCTCTCTCTGCCTGTCTCCCTGTCTCTCTTTCTGCCTCTCTCTCTCTCTCTCTCTCTCTCTCTTCT